>NW_026963301.1:928824-1238432 GCF_036588685.1 Mytilus trossulus | reverse complement strand
ACTGAGTATTGTTTTTATAGCACTCTAATCATTGATTATACTGAGTATTGTTTTTATAGCATTCTCATCATTGAATATACTGACTATATATGGTAGTATAATCATGTTTGAATCTTCAAACATATAAAATTTTGAATTAATCTTGTTTGGATACTGGATTGCATTTTTGTATAGCATTTTTTATAACATTTTCAAATTTGGGTACTGAATTCTATGTTAATAGCATCACTTAATGTTTCGAATACTAGATACCATTGTTTATAAAATTCTCATGTTTAAGGGGGCTCCTGGGTATAAATGATTTTTTTTTTCTAATATAGGATGTCCCTATATTTTTTCATAAATGAACTTTATCATATACTTAAAAGAAAAATGAAATAAAAAAATGGGTTCACCGTTCATTTAAGCTAAAATCTGCATCTGGAAGAAGCATACATTTTTGTTAATGTGCTTTTTTTCTGTTGAACTAATAGGAGAAAAAGGGGAAATATCGAAATAAAAAAATAACCTAATATAAGAAATCGCTTAAATTTTACAATTATTTAGTTAATGTACAGCTTATTTGAAAACAATAATAAAAACTATAGGTCACCGATGAGGTAAATAAGATATTTTAAATTTAAGGCCAAAAAATGGCATTTTTGCACCAAAGGGAGATAATTTGGAGCTTTTTCAATTTTTAAAGTCATCTGGGGCCAAACCAAACATTTTTTCGGGGTTGTTTTTTGTACCATATCATAAAGTAACAACTAATAATGAAACAAATAAAATTTGTAATGAAAAATATAAGGTTTAATTTTTTGCTAATTTGTGTGTACCCACGAGCCACCTTAATTCCTAACAGTATGCAGTTTTGTTAAGAAATTTTTTTCATTAGCTTCAAATCTTTAAATACTAAATATCATTAGTAATACATGTAGTAACATTATTATGAATCAGTATGTAACATATATTTTCATTATTTTTTTTTATGTTTCTCATGACTTTATTGAAGGTGAATAATCCAAACTCCTGAATCCTTGGGGGCACTCATCTGTTTCCATCTGAGTTTTGGGACCTTAATGGAATTTTATCACTGGTCATTTCTAAAATTTCATTCATCCCCAAGCATTTCGGGGACACATTTTATCAAATTTATTCCAGTGCCAGTTTGATAGACCCCTGCTACTTCACGAGTACATGGGCTATCCCCCAGGCAGACCCTTGCACTACCTGGCTGCCGATGAGACGCCTAGTCTCATCACCTAAGTGGAGAACCCTCGCTTCACATTCCCCGGCTGGCGCATTGTCGGGCAGGCAGGTTCTTCCTTACACTGAAGGTTGCAAGCTGACTTGCTCAGGCAGGAACTCAAAATTGCGTTTGTATGCTGAATGTTTCTCAAGGGCCAAAATTAAATGATTTTTTAATAAATTTTATTATTATTCTAACTGTCTTTCTGCTTTAAGCCAGTATGATTTGCTGAGACTATGTTTTGGTTTACACACAGAAACCCCTTATATTTGCCTTGGTTGTAGTTTGTTTTGGAGCAGTTATTTGGTCTTTTTTGCTCATTTTTGTGGGCTGGCTATCATATCGCCATGCTGACTTTATTGAGATTTGCTATATCAGGATCCCTCAACAGTTACACAAACAAAGATTACACAAACAAAAGATTACACAACCTCCTACTGAAACTACAGAAATAATATTTCCATATGAGACCACAAGAAATATATGATATAAGTCTACAAGAAAATACAATAGGACACTACAAGAATATACAATATGAGACCACAAGAAAATACAATATGAGATAGCAGGATACAAACACCTTTGAAGTTTGTATAAATATTTACTTATATGTAATTTAAGTATTGTTTGTACAAACAGAAAAGTCATTTCAGTTTTCAAGTAATTAATTTTATGATAAAGATGCTGACATCATGGATGCAATTAATTAACGTACACAGACCACTTGTTATATCTCGAGGTTAATTTGCCTAACATTTGACAATTTGAAGTTACAACTGGAATCTCACTAGGAGGCACACTAATCTTGTCTTAATCAGATACATGTCACAAACAATCACTGTGGGAGAGGAAGCAGAATATGATACCAGATCTCTTTAATACTGATTACACAATAATAGAATATTATTTGAGGGTCAGTAGGTCAGTCTCCTCCCCTGGATGTTAGATGTACCCAATCTGTGTGTAAAGCCAATTGCATGGTCTTTGTATAATCAGTTTCTTGGTTCATAGCAGCCTGACTAGTTGATGGAGTTTTACAGTGCTATTATTCAATTTACCTCCCACCTTCCCCTTCCTATAACACCTTCAATATTGTTTCATGACAAGAGAAACAACTCAGCTTAAACTAGTGATATATTTTTTCTTTATTTCAGTTTTCCTTAATGGAATTTTATCACTGGTCATTTCTAAAATTTCATTCATCCCCAAGCATTTCGGGGACAAATTTTATCAAATTTATTCCAAGGCCAGTTTGAGAGACCCCTGCTACTTCACGAGTACATGGGCTATCCCCCAGGCAGACCCTTGCACTACCTGGCTGCCGAAGAGACGCCTAGTCTCATCACCTAAGTGGAGAACCCTCACTTCACATTCCCCGGCTGGCGCATTGTCGGGCAGGCAGGTTCTTCCTTACACTGAAGGTTGCAAGCTGACTTGCTCAGGCAGGAACTCAAAATTGCGTTTGTATGCTGAGTGTTTCTCAAGGGCCAAAATTAAATGATTTTTTAATAAATTTTATTATTATTCTAACTGTCTTTCTGCTTTAAGCCAGTATGATTTGCTGAGACTATGTTTTGGTTTACACACAGAAACCCCTTATATTTGCCTTGGTTATAGTTTGTTTTGGAGCAGTTATTTGGTCTTTTTTGCTCATTTATGTGGGCTAGCTATCATATCACCATGCTGACTTTATTGAGATTTGCTATATCAGGATCCCTCAACAGTTACACAAACAAAGATTACACAAACAAAAGATTACACAACCTCCTACTGAAACTACAGAAATAATATTTCCATATGAGACAACAAGAAATATATAATAAGAGTCTACAAGAAAATACAATAGGACACTACAAGAATATACAATATGAGACCACAAGAAAATACAATATGAGATAGCAGGATACAAACACCTTTGAAGTTTGTATAAATAATATTAATATGAAAATACGTTGAACCACAAACGTCAACATTATTCAATCGCGTAGTAATCTGAAATATTTGTAAATTCTTCTAAATTCTATATAACTTTTGGACTATTTGATATCTCGGTCTATTTTTTAAATGAATACTTACATATTTTTTTTTATCCCTGTAAGCTAACATTGCCCATGTTAAATTTTTAAAATGTTTGTATATACATTGAACGACAAATTTATGTGACGAATAAAATTTTCTGACGTCAGACACGCGAATCAATGAATGTGTTTGTAGATAGATATTTTTTTTTTGTTCTGTTTTGTTCCGTATAAAATTGTAACACGATGATGACTGCTGTACCTATATTTTGACTATTTTATTTAGTATGTCTGTTTAGTTCACGCACCATTGTTAATATAACGGAGTTTGATAAGACTGTCATCAAAGTGAAAGCTTTAGCGCTTCAAAACCAGACTTAATCCACCATTTTCTACATTTAAAGATGCCTGTACCAAGTCAGGTATAGGACAGTTCTTGTCCATATGTTTTTGATGTTTTTTGTCATTTGAACTTGCCATGTGTGTATGAACTCTCCGATTGGATTCCCCTCTGAGTTTAGTATTTTTGTGATATCACTTTTTGAAACGATTCTAAAACAGTTTTTTTTAAGTGAAATGTGACTGACTGATGATGTTATAGATACTTAAATGTTTATATTCTAATTCCTATTACAAAACCAATGTTAATTACAATTCAAATTTCCCATACAAACATATATACAGAATTATATTTTTTTTTTATGTTAAATGACTAGTAAATTGTATTTTCATGTACCTTTACAATGTACGTGAACATCACATATCTACAGGTCTCTGATACATGTATGTCTTTACAAATATTCACATACACGACGGTTGCCGTATACGGTGCAGGAAAGGCTTACCTTCTGAATCACCTGATTTCACTCCCGGTTATTAGTGGAGTTCGTGTTTTTTTCTAATTTATTATTATAACTGTAGATGTAAATAAACTCATCATAGAAACCAGGAAGAAATTTTGTATATACGCCAGACGCGCGTTTCGTCTACAAAAGACTCGAATCCCCAAAAGGTTAAAAATACCAAATTAAGTACGAAGTTGAAGAGCACCGAGGACCACATTTTCTAAAGGTTTTGCCAAATACAGCTAAGGTAATATATGCCAGCCCTGAGGTAGAACAGTCTTAGTATTTCAAAATTCAAAATTTTGTAAACAGTTAATTTATAAATATAACAGTATCAATAAAATTTTATTTCAACACAAAAGTGCTGACTAATGAGCTGGTGATACCCTTGGGGGAAATAAATCTCAACCAGCAGTGGCATTGACCCAGTGCTAGTAAATAAACTTATCATAGATACCAGGACTAAATTTTGTATATACGCCAGACGCGTGTTTCGTCTACAAAAGACTCATCAGTGACGCTTGAGTCCAAATTAAAAAGGTTAAAAATGCCTATAATAAAGTACAAAGAGCACCGAGGACCCAAATTCCTAAAAGTTTTGCCAAATACAGCTAAGACAATCTATGTCTGAGGTATATGTCTTTTAGATCTTTTTAGTGTTTGTTAAGTCATTGGTTTGGGTTGTTATTGTCTTTGTTTCCATGAAGTTCAACTCAACCAAAGGATCCAAAACAGAAATACGTCATGTTGCTAGAATTCACCCGATTTAAAAAAAAAACTGTTCAATTTCTTTTTAAATATTTTCAAATTTATTTTGTTTTATTCATGTTATTGATCAGATTACACCAATGAGAGAACTATTGAGTCTGTTCAATCTTGGATTAACTTGAGATGATAATTTTACTTACTTAGTCGCACGATAGTTAATCTTAGAATGAATAACAAATCCTTCAATAACAGTTTTTAATCAAGTTAGGAATTGACAGGGTGTACCGTTTAATAACAACAATATCATAAAAGATATATTGCATATTTCGCAAAACGGTTCATTAAATCTAAAGACTACAAGTTCTCTTAAATTATTAGTTCTCTTAGACTATTAGCCAGAAAATATACGTACGGGCGGGCCAAAAAACTACTTTCTACATACTATTTGAATAGCTCCTTTCCTTCCAATTAAATCTACTTCTAATGGAAGTAATTTGCATATTTATTTTCAAGAATTCAATGCAGTTTTGTAACAGACATTGATGATTTAAGTTACATGTGACAATTAAGGCAAAGTGTATGACTGAATTGTGCTTTCTATCTAAGTACCTTTTTAAGATTGTTTGCACTTTATTGTTATGCGTATACCTTATGGATTTTTAAGATTTAAGAACAGACCATCTATATCTACATATATATGAAATGAACCAACTGTAAAATGGTTGAATTATTGTACATCATCTATATAATGAAATCTCTTTCACAACTGACAGCTTATGGTACTACTGAAGCAATACATTATTCACATTAATTGTTCAAGGAGACTAAAAGATTTAATTTTCATTCGAATCTAACATTCTTAACAATTGAGAATAGAAATTTGGGAATGTGTCGTAGTGACAATAACCCGACAAAATAGCAAAAAGCAGCCGAAGACAACCGATGAGTCTTTATTAAACACAGGTGGCAAATCACTCATACTTATTCAGGATTCAGCTCACCGCTAAACAAAATGTGAATTAGTCCAAACTCTCAAATATATAAACGAACTAAAAATTAAGAACACACAAGAGTAGCAAAGACCAGAGGCTCCTAAACTTGGGATAGATGCAAAAATTAGGCGGGGTTGAACATGTTTTATCTGCTCTTTGGTCGGATTCTTCCCTTTTTAAAACAATATTCCACATTTTAATTCTCAATTTAATTCGTGAGATCTCAACTCTCTCCCTATACCTCTTGTCAATGTAGAAGAACAAACTCACAGCAATACGCACAGTAAACCCAGTTAAAAAAGTCTAAGTGCGATATCAGAATATGAAACAAAGTAAAAATAATTAAGTACCTACACAATGATTATTGAAATGCACGTATGATGTAAGTTTTGTTTTACAACCCTGACTTCTTTTGATAAGATCGCAAACATAATCCTGTGCTGTCGATGGCTTCGGAAGACACATTTAGTTTCTGGACAATAAATTAAGTTAACTGGCTGTTTTTTTCTGACATTTGACCAAAAAAATCATGAAAAGAAAATAAGGTTTGGATTGATTTCGGAGATAACGGTATCAACAGGTCAGGAATATGGTTTCAAAAAGAATTATTTTTTTAGTATGAATTGTGTTTATATTTATTTTCTTAAAACATGTTTGTAATTTCAAATTTTCAATATCACAGTATTATACAATAGCATAGTATTGCACAGTACTAAGATCTTATCAATTATTTATAGGAAGATGTTGTATGAGTGCCAATAAGACAACTCTCTACTTACATATGCATTCATTCCCGTCGTAATTACGTTCGATAACTCTGCATGATACTGGTTTAATAAGAATTATGTAACATATACTGGTTATGTAATGGTACTTGGTTCTGGTAATGATTTAAAGAAAATTGAAAAAAATAGTTGGTTCACCTCGGTTGATATTCTTTTGAGGTCTTCTTTCATAAATGTATAAAAATATCGTAATGAATTTTATTGAGAATCGGACAACACTCATGTACACAGTATTGTCAAACCTACATCTACTTAGTTATTGTCAAAACTTGCATTTACCATGTTTACTTAGGTATTGTCAAAACTTACATCGTGATCAGGTGCCATATTTGTTTTCTTTGATCACGTCGATGTTATGACTTAATATATCCTTAATCTAGCTTTGTCATTGGCTTTCATTATTATAGTAAAAAAAAAACGTGTCATATTTAATTGCAATCTAAGCAGTGTAATTAAATTGAGTTATTTCAATGGACAAAATTAGTGTCGAACATCGTTTACGTTTGAAAATGATTTAGTCGCCATTTTTTAACAAAAACAACAGAATGTTTCATGTTTATCAAAAGGAATTAATGTTTGATTCTATGCTGATGAAAGGTAAGACAATGACTGAAAACAGTTATTTGATTTTCATTATAACAATCTTACAAAATACATTTTTACCCAGTTAGCCAACGGTGTTAACGTGGTCGGCATCTTGTAAATAAATACAAGATTTTCAGAAAAAAGCTAATTTTCAAATCAACTTGCATTGGAAGGATATTAATAATAAATTGAACTATTGCAAATGTATTGCATATACGATATTTCAAATAATAATGAATATAGTAATACGCACCTATTCGACATTTTTTCATGTATTTGGTTTAAATCGTAATTTTAGGTTTAACACGACAGAAAATCCAATATTTATCGGAGTTTGGTGATTAAACAGTGTGAGCCTATCCAGGCAACAAGACAAATTTTCAAAAGCATTTGGCAGGGATAATAAAATTAAGAAGAGAAATGGGGAATGTGTCATAGCGACAACAACCTGACTATAGAGATAACAGCCGAAGACGAAGACCAAAACTTAAACTTTTCCAAAAGGCATAACTATATTTCTAAATATACATGATATATGAGGAATTACTATATATTTCCACATTTTTTGTATGATGAACTTAGAGTAATTAATTTTATTGATTCTTGAAAGCCGCTGTGCATTTCTATCTATGCATTTACTTGGGCGTGATAGGGTGACGTGTGACATTGCTAAAGCCAAGTGATGACTGCTATAGTTCGATATAGCAAGCTACAAAGGGCCCACAAAAATTACTAGTGCATAACCATTCAAACGGGAAAACAAACATTCTAATCTAAATTTAAAACGAGAACCACTTATGAACAACATCAACATACGACATCTACTGAACATTAGATTCCTGACTAAGGACAGGTGCAAACCAATGAAGCAGGATCAAACATTTTAATGGTACCAAACCGTTTCCCTTATCTGAAACAATAGTGTAACATTACAACATAAAAGGCCTTATAAAATATCAATTGGAATGGCTTAACTCAATACAAAAAGGTACTAGTCACACAAATGAACAAAGTACACTGAACGAATACAGTTGATTTATGATACAATGTAAATACAAAGGTAATAATAAATAATGATGAATGATTAAAGTAAAAGTTTTATACCGCTGTGAAATTTCCAAAAAATTATGAAAAACAGCAACTTTGAAAAAATACGTCATTTTATTCACAGGTAAATGAAAATAATTCTTTTGTTAAGGATACCTCTTTTTATTTGTGTATAACCATCCGTTTAGAAATACCAAGAAATTTCTTGTAAATCAATATAACTATTCCAAAACCTGGGATGAATATCAGCAATTAAACTTTACAATTGGTTTTCGATGAAACTTCGTGTTCTTCATGTACAGGTGCTCAAGTGTGGTGTACATGGTGTGTACAACTTGTCATGTTGTACAAAAAATAATATGTACAGGTGCTCAAGTGTGGTGTATATTGTGTGGACAACTTGTCATGTTGTACAAAACATAATATGTACAGGTGCTCAAGTGTGGTGTATATTGTGTGTACAACTTGTCATGATGTACAAAACATAATATGTACAGGTGCTCAAGTGTGGTGTATATTGTGTGTTCAACTTGTCATGTTGTACAAAACATAATATGTACATGTGCTCAAGTGTGGTGTATATTGTGTGTACAACTTGTCATGTTGTACAAAATATAATATGTACAGGTGCTCAAGTGTGGTGTTTATGGTGTGTACAAATTGTCATGTTGTACAAAATATAATATGCACAGGTGCTCAAGTGTGGTGTATATGGTGTGTACAACTTGTCATGTTGTACAAAATGTAATATGTACAGATGTTATTATATAAATTATCAACTGCTTATAATAAATAGTTGATGCAAGCATTCAGTCTTTTTTCGCATACATGTAGTTCTGTCATATTAACATGATACCGACTTATACTGCGCATTGATTCAAAATACATTATGAGACCACAAAAATACTTTTTATAGATATGAATATGGTATATGGAGGAAAATAAAATTAGAATTTAAACCATTGAGATATCCTCATTTCCGGTTTGAGGACAAGGAGAATAGCACTAGCTGTTTGGTTGGAGTACACAGATTGGAATTTTAAAAAAAGAAACTGGTACATTTAAGAAGATAAACCTGTATCACCTATGTTATGTGTCAAAAAAATTATAATTTGTACAAACTTACGTATTGTACACAACATATACAGTACAAACACAATTAGAAAAGAAATAATGTTTATGTTAATAGTTAATAGTACCACGAGGTGATAATTTATAGCAATTCTTAACAATCAAAGCTGGTGTATAGACCAGATAGATTTTAACATGAAATAACAAAAAAGCATTACAAATAGTATTAAAATGTCAAATTTACAAGAAAATACGATTTGAGAGTACTTGCAGTTACTGACAACGCAATGCCAAAAAATAAATGTATCGACAGGCAGTAAGATAGCCTCTTTACACATAAAAATGAAGGTGACTGTGTCTTTATACGCCCCGTTTGAAAAGAATACATATTTAGCTATGCTTTAATTTGCTGATTATAAAATCGATATAAGTGCTGATGTAAACTATATTCAAAGACATTGATAACATAAGTTTGTACTAATTGCACAGTATTTTACTGATTGCACAGTATTGTACAAATTGCACAGTATTGTGCAACCGAACAATATTGCGTAAAAAAGAGTATTGCGAAATAGCAAGAAATCTTCAATGTTTTCTGATGTGTATACGAAATTGTCACTGGAGTGAAATAGTTATTCACATTGGTTGAACGAATTATGAGTTTGCAATGCTTTTCAACTTGGTAATTTATTTGGCATATTACAATTTTGATTTTAGTAATTTTCAGACGGAAAACACGCGTGACGCGCAAAACTGTTCACATGGTGTTTGATTATTTTTCTTTTTTAAATGCAGTCATTTTGGAAATATATACACATACAAACACAATGTAGCCTTTTCAAAACTTTAACACTACGATTAACGGCTGCTCAATTCCTCTTGATAACTACACTTTTAAAGCTGAAAAGTTAGAATCTGATCTTAGTTAACTCTCTTTTTAGCTCACCTGGCCCACAGGGCCAAGTGAGCTTTTCTCATCACTTGGCGTCCGTCGTCCGTCGTCCATCGTCCGTCGTCGTCCGGCGTTAGCTTTTACAAAAATCTTCTCCTCTGAAACTACTGGGCCAAATCAAACCAAACTTGGCCACAATCATCATTGGGGTATCTAGTTTAAAAAATGTGTGGCGTGACCCGGTCATCCAACCAAGATGGCCGCCACGGCTAAAAATAGAACATAGAGGTAAAATGCAGTTTTTGGCTTATAACTCAAAAACCAAAGCATTTAGAGGAAATCTGACATGGGGTAAAAATGTTATCAGGTCAAGATCTATCTGCCCTGAAATTTTCAGATGAATCGGTTAACCTGTTGTTGGGTTGCTGCCCCTGAATTGGTAATTTTGAGGAAATTTTGCTGTTTTTGGTTATTATCTTGAATATTATTATAGATAGAGATAAACTGTAAACAGTAATATTGTTCAGCAAAGTTAGATTTACAAATAAGTCAACATGACCGAAATGGTCAGTTGACCCCTTTAGGAGTAATTGCCCTTTATAGTCAATTTTTAACCATTTTTCATAAATCTAAGTAATCTTTTACAAAAATCTTCCTTTCTGAAACTACTGAGCCAAATTATTCCAAACTTGGCCACAATCATCTTTGGGGTATCTAGTTTAAAAAATGTGTGGTGTGACCCGGTCAACTAACCAAGATGGCCGCCACGGCTAAAAATAGAACATAGGGGTAAAATGCAGTTTTTGGCTTATAACTCAAAAACCAAAGCATTTTGAGGAAATTTGACATGGGATAAAAATGTTTATCAGGTCAATATCTATCTGCCCTGAAATTTTCAGATGAATTGGACAATCGGTTGTTGGCTTGCTTCCCTCCAATTGGTAATTTTTTAAGAAATTTTGCCGTTTTTGGTTATTATCTTGAATACTATTATAGATAGAGATAAACTGTAAACAGCAATAATGTTCAGCAAAGTAAGATCTACAAATAAGTCAAATGACCTAAATGGTCAATTGACCCCTTAAGGAGTTATTGCCCTTTATAGTCAATTTTTAACAAATTTCATTAATTCGGTAAATTTATGTAAATTTTTACCAAATATTTTTCTCTGTTACTAATGGGCAAGGTTCATTATAGATATAATTGTAAGAAGCAAGAACGTTCAGTAAAGTAAGAACTTCAAACACATCACCATCACCAAAATACAATTTTGTCATGAATCCATTTGTGTCCTTTGTTTAATATGCACATAGACCAAGGTGAGCGACACAGGCTCTTTAGAGCCTCTAGTTGAATATAAAATCATTAAATTTATATTCCTAAACAATATGGACAAACTTGCATACTTTTAGTAGTGTTCTTTCTAAATATAAACACAGTACAACGATGACCAATTTGAGTAAGCATCTATGTCTAGAACATGTACATTCGTTGGTGAACGATTTAGATTAGACCTGGTTATTGAAGGAGACACAAAAAAATAAATTAAAACGTCACCATAAAATTGTTGACTTTCATAAATCTTGAACAAAATCGAAAACAATTATGTAAGATCCATTAAGCATTTAAAATATTTGTTAAACGATAATACTTGTAAATAAATAAATAATTTTATGAATGAAAAACTAAATGAATAAATAAATGAATGAATAAACAAATGAATGAATAAATAATAGAATAAACAAATGAATAAATAAATGAATAAACAAATGAATAAATAAATGAAAAAATAAACGAAGAAATAAATGAAGAAATACATGAAGAAATAAATGAAGAAATAAATAAATGATAAAGATAAATGAATAAATAAATTAAGTATATAAAAACGGATCAGTGAAATTTTCTGTGATGCCTCAACAAAATTCCTTTGTCTACGTTATCAAAATGTGGCGGAGCCTCCTTTAGTTAATAAAGTTTTAAATTGTTGAGGAACATTCAATAATTTATACAACGACCCATTTGTTCGTTTAGTCTTCATGTAGGTTTCGCCTTTAATAAATAAATAAATGTGACCAGCATAAGGATTATATTTAAAGGTTGTTCAAAACAAGAATAAGCCGACAGTAATGTCGATAGTAATGAATATCATCAGAACTAGAACTTTTTTGACTTTTAGATACGAAACTGAAAGAGGGACGAAAGATACCAAAGGGACAGTCAAACTCATACATCTAAAACAAACTGACAACGCCATGGCTAAACATGAAAAATACAAACAGAAAAACAATAGTACACATGACACACCATAGAAAACTAAAGAATAAACAACACGAAGCCCACCAAATACTAGGGGTGATCTCAGGTGCTCCGGAAGAGTAAGCAGATCCTGCTTCACATGCGACACCCGTCGTGTTGCTTATGTGATTACAAATAGTCTAATTCAGTAGGTCAAATTCATGAAAGGGAAGGGGAGTGTAGTTACGACGTAAGGAACATATCCGATATCATTTGTGAAAGATACATTGAGTAAAAGAAAATTACATCTCATTAAATAATTTTTTTTATTCAACTTTCACGACCTTAACATATGTTGCCAGTTTTTGTTTTTCTTTTCGAAGGTTTTTTCAAAAACGTTTAAGTTGTAGTGCGGTCGAAAGGTTGCAGAGGGATAAATCTACTATTTAAATTCTTCTTCATATCATTAAATAAAATAATTGATGGACAGATATATCGATAGATAAATGAGAAACAAACACATAAAAGCACAAAACAATAGATAAATAAAAAGCAACAAAAATGGAGACCCTAATTCATACTTTCTGCTATACAAAGCCTTGTCATAAATGGTTAAATTGTAATCAAAAATGTATCAAGGCAAGGTTACTCTGCCAGCATGTTCAGAATCCGGCCTGATGTGTCTGATTTGTAAGAGATTGGGTATCGACATATTACATTTATATGACATCACCAATAAGTTGTATCGCTGAACAATTATTAAAATCCAGTCAACAAAGCTTAATATACTAAAAGAAAAAAAAAAGAGGCAATTTCGGCCTTTCAAAAACTTCAAGTCAGAAATGTATTGGATATAGTTGAAACTGTAACCTCAGCAATCTTACTTAAACTGAAATAAGATATTACTTGAAATTGTTTTAATTATATTCACGTAAACTTTTCACTTGATAGAAAAAAGAGAGTCAACTAAAGTTTAAAAGGTTGAAATTATTTACTATGTATATAAAAGGCTAATCTGAACAAATATATTTGTATTGTTAACTTATTAAACAGCGGAATCAAGACATAAAATTGAAAGAATGAAGCATCTGTTTTGGACCTGTTTTCTGTTTTTTGTTTTTGCCTGTACATGTTCCGGACACGGTAAATGATTTTATTTTTAGTCAATACACCTAATATTTCTGATTAAGTATCAACATTTGTAAAACTGCACGTGCTCTCTGGAATTTTTTGATTTTATTATATCACAAACTTGTCAAACCTTTACAAAATTTTATCAACGGTACATGTACATCATTCATGAATATAATTCAACGTATTCACATCGTACACGATCAGATATTTCAAATCTTATCTGTAATGGTTACTTGGTATATAGTGTACAATGTATTGACGTCGTACACGTTCAGATAGTTCAAATCTTATCTGTAATGGTCACTTAGTATATAGTGTACAATGTATTGACGTCGTACACGTTCAGATATTTCAAATCTTATCTGTAATGGTTACTTAGTATATAGTGTACAATGTATTGACGTCGTATACGTTCAGATATTTCAAATCTTATCTGTAATGGTTACTTAGTATATAGTGTACAATGTATTGACGTCGTACACGTTCAGATAGTTCAAATCTTATCTGTAATGGTTACTTGGTATATAGTGTACAATGTATTGACGTCGTACACGTTCAGATATTTCAAATTTATCTGTACTGGTTACTTAGTATATAGTGTACAATGTATTGACGTCGTACACGTTCAGATATTTCAAATCTTATCTGTAATGGTTACTTAGTATATAGTGTACAATGTATTGACGTCGTACACGTTCAGATATTTCAAATCTTATCTGTAATGGTTACTTAGTATATAGTGTACAATGTATTGACGTCGTACACGTTCAGATAGTTCAAATCTTATCTGTAATGGTTACTTGGTATATAGTGTACAATGTATTGACGTCGTACACGTTCAGATATTTCAAATTTATCTGTACTGGTTACTTAGTATATAGTGTACAATGTATTGACGTCGTACACGTTCAGATATTTCAAATCTTATCTGTAATGGTTACTTAGTATATAGTGTACAATGTATTGACGTCGTACACGTTCAGATATTTCAAATCTTATCTGTAATGGTTACTTAGTATATAGTGTACAATGTATTGACGTCGTACACGTTCAGATATTTCAAATCTTATCTGTAATGGTTACTTAGTAAATAGTGTACAATGTATTGACGTCGTACACGTTCAGATATTTCAAATCTTATCTGTAATGGTTACTTAGTATATAGTGTACACTGTATTGACGTCGTACACGTTCAGATATTTCAAATCTTATCTGTAATGGTTACTTGGTATATAGTGTACACTGTATTGACGTCGTACACGTTCAGATATTTCAAATCTTATCTGTAATGGTCACTTAGTATATAGTATACAATGTATTGACGTCGTACACGTTCAGATATTTCAAATCTTATCTGTAATGGTTACTTAGTATATAGTGTACAATGTATTGACGTCGTACACGTTCAGATATTTCAAATCTTATCTGTAATGGTTACTTAGTAAATAGTGTACAATGTATTGACGTCGTACATGATCAGATATTTCAAATCTTATCTGTAATGGTTACTTAGTATATAGTGTACAATGTATTGACGTCGTACACGTTCAGATATTTCAAATCTTATCTGTAATTTTTACTTAGTATATAGTGTACAATGTATTGACGTCGTACATGATCAGATATTTCAAATCTTATCTGTAATGGTTACTTAGTATATAGTGTACAATGTATTGACGTCGTACATGTTCAGATATATTTCAAATCTTATCTGTAATGGTTACTTAGTATCAATTGTACAAATTAGAGTCATTTGGTCATTAATGTATAGAACTAACCAATACTTTAAACAGACTAAGACTAAGAAAAGATATAGTAAAGATATTGTATATATCAAGTCATGCCATTTACGTGTCATTTGTTTTAAAACTTGTATTGACTTACGTGTAAGAGTTTGTATCGGAAATATTCTAAAATCAGTTGTTTGCATGAGACGGTTTATGTTCTATTCGTATAATTCATAGTAACTTGCTACGTACCTCCTAAGCGAAGATATGGTTGTCGATTTTTAAATAATGAACACATAATCTCTCCATCAGTTTATATGGATTCTGGCACTGACATGTCAATAAATGTTTGTAGTCCTATGTTTTTTAAAGGCTATTGCATAATTATACGTTATGTGGTCTCTATTATAATACTGTTATATCAACCATGTTTATTAGCTACGTATCGGACATGTCGGACAACAAGGGGACACGAAAAAAATATCAATCAAATCAATGTTATGTCTTTTTGCCGTCATCACGAAATTACAAGTCCTAAATATTACATGGCAATAGCACACTTTTATTGTATTTTCAATCGAATGCACTTCCATTCTTTTGGTGTGTTTAAGCATTTGGTTTTCAAATAATTGCCATTTGAGGGTAGGCAGAATTCCCGTTGTGAATTTTGCTCTGAATTCTGATTTTTATTATTAACCTTTTCTTATATCTCTAAAAGTTGTGTTCTTATATTTATCACTTTATTTTTTTAGAGGTAGGATCGCCAGGAGCGAGGGGAGACGAAGGACCAACGGGTAAGTTACATGCACAATTTAAACTGTATATTGTCACATTGGATTTTTTTTGGAAAAAGTGTAATGTTTGGCTCTAATTTCAGGTGTGATTGGCTTTTTCCATCTTGGATTTTGAAAAGCAGAGAACCTAATTTAAAGATTTTCCATCAAAATTTGATACAGGAATGTGAATTTGCATATAAAAGAAAAACATTAAAGGATTAAAAAGTTCTAAATAATAATATTTTAACAAGAGTATAATTTTTTTGCTAGATTTTTAATGTTTTTTTCAAGTGGCATTTTTGGGTTAAATCTCTTCATCTTTTATATAAGCTTTGGATTTCAAATATTAATGCCCTGAGCTTCACTGTAGAGACATGTATTGTCGAAACACGCATAGGGTGCAGGAAAAGAAATTGGTACCGTTAATGTTATTAAAGGATACGTAACTCTGAAGTAGTGCATTTCCTGAAGGAATCTACATGGAATTTTGCTATAATGAATTTTAGCCAGCAAAAACGTCTGGTGACCTTATTTTATCTTCTACTATTCTCAAAGTATATTCTTAAAGCTATCTTCACGTTTTTTATTTATTTTACAATTCTTTCACTAAGTTAAGTTTATTATCACATTATGATGTTTTTTTTTCTGTATAATCCATAAAAAATGTGTCAAAAACTGTAAATTGATAAAAATTCCCGGAGACCCTTCATTTTTATCATATTTTTGAACATCTATCACATGTATCAGTACAAACTACGTTTTGGTAAAGAATCTATAAATTCTATCATTGTTAATTTAGACACACATAACACCTTAACTTGAGTTTTACTCTTTTTCCTAAAGCTGTATGGAGATCTTTTATTGATAACATTCACGTTTGTTGTAGTCTCTGATGGATTATAATTTCATAACGCATAACTATAATGCAAATTGTAATATCTAATTTTAAGACTTATCAAACCACAATGGACATAAAATGAATCAGCAATTGGCCGTTTCATAATCTAAAGCATCATGGTTAATTTCATTGTTCGTACCCCAAAGTGAAAATAACGTTACGTCATTGGTTGAATTTCCATTGTTTATAATGTTTTAAACCAATCAAAACGCTTTGGTGTACGCTTTTGAAAATATTTACCAGGATGCATTAGATTCTGAAACGGCGAATCAAATCAAGTCCTATTGATTAGTTGCCAGCTGGAATGTTTTTACACTCCAAACTTTAACGTCAATGACATTTTTTAATCGAAGTTGTAATTGCACATATTATCTTAAATACAGTTTTAAAAAAATATCCGTACTAATATTCATATCTATACAATTTAAGGACCAAAAGGACCAAAAGGAGACTTGGGGGAAAAAGGTAAGTTTAACAAATCACATAATTTAAACATATTGTGTAGCCTTCAAACTTAATAAAATACAATGTAATGTTTGACAAATTCTGCGTTTCGTATAAGTATTTTTTTTGTGTTTTTGATTTGAATGTCACTTACTTGTCTTGTGTAGACGAATCTGTTTTTTCGATTGCACATTTCCAAGCGTGGTACATATGACGAGCGTATTGTACCGATTATGGTCAGAGACACAGTAAGCTCTTGTCACTCCCGTAACAGGATTAGAAAAATGAAATATGTTTCAGTGAAAACTATTAACATACATACAGTGTTAAGGTGTAAGGGGATTGACGGAACACGATTTCATATCCTTTTATTTCAATTGATAACTTTGAGACCCTCATAAAGTAAACTAAATGAATAGTACTGGGATAATTTAAAAAGGGAGGTTACACTCAATGAATTGTTGGTCGTATAAGTTAAGCTACACATAAAGTTATCATAAAATCCTTTTCGAAAACATACTATGGATTTGTTTATTTTCGGTGATAAGAATGTTTCTGGATTGAGGAAAAACTTTATTTTCGTGGATCTTTGATTTCGTTGTGTTACTAAAATCTGTATGAATGGCAATGTTTTTTTTTTGTTGAACGTTTAATATCGTTGTTAACGAAAAGTAATATCCAAAGACCAATAATGAATTCACAGTAAGCATCGTCATGATTTGCGTTTTCGAAGTATATTTGAAATTAATTGTTGGGATTTTCAAACAAAGTATCATGTTATTTATTCTCCAACACAATATTCCATTGACACACAACTTGAAGTGCAATATGGTAATGTTTTTATATAATATATTTTCCATTATTTGTGAGTACTATGCATAATTGTTATTTGGATGGAGAGTTGTCTCATTGGCACTCACACCACATCTTCCTATATCTATAAGGCTGTTGATTTTGTCATTTGAATTGTTTGACATTTAGCCATGTCTTTTCAGCTTGCGTTTAGTTTTGCTCTTTAAAGAGTCCTCATATTAATTTTTAAATGCTCACATTTACGTAAATTCAAATGTAGGAGAAAATTATGAACCACAGGGGCATCTTCAATGCATCGTCAATAAAACCTTATATTGCTTAGTCGTCGTCAGGAATGTTTGAGTTCATTGCATTGCACGTCAATGTTACCCTTGTTAATTTACGTCGAGTTAGCCTGGTTATTGATATCAAATACGCATTCAAAAGGAGAAATGAAGATACATATCGTGACGAAATTACATAGTTTCCTATCTGGACTTGTCTTTTCGCATTTACGTCCAGGGATATTGGGTCAACATTCTCGCATGTTGTTTCTGATATCTTGCCCAAATACTTAATTTCATTCTTTTCAATTCTGTTTGCATTTAATCTAGCAAAAAAAGAAGCTAGGAAGAAAAAAATCTGTCCGGAGAGCAATACTCTTGATTCCTATCGACAGGGCAACGTAATCGGAACATGCTGATTTGTCCGTATTAAGGTGGTTCCCAACACTTTCACTAAAATTAATTTGGCTCGTTTAATTTTCATAAAATTTTGACAAAGTATTTACTCTGACATTTTAACAAAAAAAAAAAATTAAAAAAAAATATTTAACCAACCGTTTCGTCAGAAAAATTACACTGGTTACATAGCAATTTGACAAACCCCAATTTTGATCATTGAGAAGCATAATATTCTTTTTACAACACAACGTAATTGAAACGTTTAGCTGTTTTTACAGAGTTATCTCCCTGTAGTGTTAGGTACCACTTATTTTCTTATATGATTTAAAACTTGAAACAATCAATTTTATATAACCTTTTTCATGTTTATATATGTATCATTTTAGGTAGTAACGGAGATCAAGGAGCCTTCGGAGTTGCCGGTAATACATTAATAATTTGAATTGTATCATGTAAATTAAACAAGCTTTGTCGAGTTTATCATATCAACATAAGGTTGGAGACACAATACTGTTCTGCTAATTCCCTTGAAGTATCAAAATATAGATATTATTTGCAGTGAGAGTAATATCGGGCGGTTATCTATAAGCTGCATGAATTCCTGCAGTATCCTCTAGGTTTATTGACCTAGTATGAGTTTACAGACTTACATTTCAAATGATAAAATGGAGACTCTCGCTTTATAGATTATCAATATGGAAATATTGTTAATATATAAGATAAATAGAAAACTTTGTAAGTTTATTTTCGGCTGTGAAGCTTGAGTTATGTGCGTTTTCACGGTATTCGAAACAAAATAAGGATTTTTATAACCTCCGCTTGAATTGTTAATGACAAACTTGCTTTTGTTGTAATATTTGTTCTGCATTTTTAAACAATGATTTTTTTTTTATTTTAATATTTTTTTTTATCCAACTCTGTTATGTTTTATACAAAGGAACGTACCAGTGAGGTAATTTTCCGAAATTTGCCAAATTACGTCAGAATGTCATTCGATAATGTTACAGCAAGGCATGCGAATATAACCAGAAGCACTTGATATGAAACGGAAGCAGTTGATAAAAACCAGAACGGTTGATAACAAAAGTCATATAACACGGCTAAGGCAATTCTTCAAATTTAATGAATAATTATATATCCAAATAAGTTTTATTATGGGTTACAATTATGTGTATAAGTATATGATACATATATTCATTCAAACATGCTAGTAATATGTATAAACATATATGTAATTCGTCTAAATATATAACTATGTTGTTTACAAGTTGTTATGTTACAATGTGTACAGATTTTTATTATAAGGGTTTCATGGACTGCTTAATACAAATCGATGATGCAAGTACACAGTCTTTTTTTATGTATACACTAGTATTATGTTTAAAGGTGAGTAATCTTTTAGGTTTACTTACGACCCTTTTCAAATGATGGTTGTGTAAAAATCCCCATAGTGCACAACAGACAGTTATTCTAGCATAAGCATTACACAACCAATTCTACATAGCAAACAGTGGTTAATTTAATTGATAGATATGATATAGCAATCTTAATGGAAGTCCTGCAAACTTGTCTCTGAGTAGTATAAATACCAGAAGGAGACGTACAGATGGTCATTACATGTGACACTTTACTCAACATAACTAATTCTTTGATTTTGCATTTTGATACAGAACTTAAGATTTAAATTTTCCCTTGATTTCTGTATTTTTCTTGGTTTTACTTTGCATTACTTTTCTTTATTCGAGAACGTAGACTATGGCATGACATATTTTCTGTTTTTTTTTCAGGAGGTAACGGAGGACCAGGACCATTGGGACCACAAGGTATACATTTGTTTTATCTATTTAAAATACATATACATGTATTTACGTTTAGAAAAAAAAACAAAAACAAAAAAAAACCAGTAAGTTTAAAATATCAGTTTTCAAAACGGATTTGTAAAAAAAAAATCAATATTAAAAACCAAAACAATATCAGATATTATTAGTGACATTATACCTTATACGGTATATATGGGGTCAATAAATTCCACATGGATGAGAGCTCCTATTTCTCATGGAATTCACCACCATATTACCAATAATATCTTGTTAGAATTTAACTTGCGTTATTAATATATTTCAATCTTACTTCATTAATTTCTACGTCTGTTAAAACCTTTAAGATTTTTTCTAAGTAATGTTTTGTTTCTATAAAGGGACATACCACCACTACTAACCGTGTATTCAAATATGCCCCGCCTTCTTATCTAATATGGAATATAAACGTTCTTTACGCGGTTGCTTTTAACCAATCATATCCCTAAATAAATATCGGAGGTAAGATAAATAATAATCTTTAAAAATATAGGTCTTTGTGATTTGGATCTTTTTCTGGGTCATTTGGGAGAATCATAAACGTCGTGTGTAAGATTATAATGATTTGGATATCAAGAAGTATGGTCATATAATTTAACTCAAAGTGAACATAACAGAGACTACGACAGTTTGGTGTTCATGCGAGTCAAGGCTCCATGTTGAAGGCCTTACATTGACCTATAATGGTTTGCATTTTTTTAAATTGTTATTTGGATGGAGAGTTGTCTTATTGGCACTCACACCACATCTTCCTTTATCTATAGCCATATCGATAGATAATGTATGTACAATATGTAATTTGGCTAATCTGCAATATATTGCATACCCATGCCTTATATACATGATATAAAAGAGGAGCGAAAGATACCAAAAGTGACAGTCAAACTCATAGATTGAAAAAAACTGGGTGTGAGCTCAGGTGCTCCCGAAGGGTAAGCAGATCCTGTGATACATTCTACTGACGAGAATACTCTAAATGTCAGAACGACAATGTTAAATCTTCAAAATTAGTGGAAGCACATTTTTTATATTCCATTGCCGGGATTCAAACTCATGATATACAGATATCGAGACATCACTGCCTGCACTATGTCAACCGCTATATACCACTCGTTCACCTTGACTCAACTTGTATAACAAAAAAATAAATACGAATCATTATATCTTTATAATTTTAGGAGATCCAGGCCCTCAGGGAGACCAAGGAGATCCCGGTAAGAAAAACAACATCCACAATGTAAAGTGTACATTATTTTTTCTTTTCTTGTGAGCATGTTTTGATGAAGAAACGCGCAATAAGCGTATACAATATCTAGCGTAGCATCTACGATAAGTTTATACAAATATTACGTCGCACATACACGAAAATGTGGTCACGTTCCTACTCTTATAATTCGTCATTATTATCATAATTCGTCGTTATTATTCTAATTTACATGCCTTTTCAGATATTGGCACTGTATTCATAACCATAACGTAAATGATACATTTATAACTCTAACATACTAATTGCATACCTAACTATACACATATGACAACAGTAATATACTGTTTTCAATACTCATGCATCGATTAAGGAAACCTGGGATACAAAACACATCAACTACAAGAGGAAAACAATAGAACAACAGAAACAATGAATTGTATCAAGAGCAAACGCCACCATACAAACGAACATGCTACTGTGGATTCATTATTATTCGTTGGATGCCAATTTTTTGTCGGTTGCGTGGATACAGGTGGAGATGAATATAAACTTTCACCGAATAACAAATTTTATATACTAAGAAGGTTCCTATACAGACTGACAAAACCAAGAAAATAAATATCCACGAAAAATGAAGATTTCTTAAGTCCAGGACAATGAAATTTTTCCCTATCCACGAACATTGGTACCCACGAAAATAAATGAATCCGCGGTATATGATAACAACAGATCCATGAACCACATGTTAATTAAAATTATAGTTATCAAAGGTACCAGGATTATAATTCAGGACGCCAGACGCGCGTTTCGTCTACATAAGACTCATCAATAAAAGAAACGAGATTGTCATCTCAATGGAAGTGTTTTAGAACTATATCTAAGTAGTATATATGTACAAAAGAGACGATATATTATACAGTTATATCAAATTATGGCCAACTTTACATTTGTATTATTATCGATTATGATGCAGAATTGGCTTTGCTCATTGTTGAAGGCCGTATATTAACATATGATTGTTTTTTTTCCGTCATTTGGTTTCGATAGGAGAATGATCTTTTTGGCAATCCTTCCAAATCTTCTTTTTAATATTTAATGTAGAAAATTTAATATTGTTGGCCAGTGCATATTTTATCGTATGATATAAATATAAATATTAATTCTTTTATCTTTCAGGAACAGTCCCCGGTAAAAAAGGAGAAATTGGCTTTATCGGTATGTAATTGTTGCAATTATTTGAACTAAAAATTTAACATATAAAATGAATGAAATTCAGATCAAAACGTGTTGTCCTGAATATTTTGGATATTAAAACAGCAAGACAAAATTGAACTACAAATCAATATCCGACATAACGATAATTTTAAATTTATATACGTCACGGATTTTTAACAATGTCTGAGACAGACACAAACACGTGTATTGTGAGGAAATTGTACTTTTAAAATCCGAAAGTATAGAAATACGATTGAATTATTAATCCATGCTTAGAAAAATCAGCCAAAAGACACAAGTACAAAATGTCTAGGCCGATTAGAGTCTTCCTGTGTCCATTCATCCGTTTAGTTTTTGAAAGACTTTGATAATTTGTTTACAAAATGGCAGCTTACAAAGTGAGAGTTAAACGTTAAATACTTTTTTTTAAAGTTTTATAGTGAATATGTGTTTAAAAAAAACTGATTTGCAGTCATCAGGAAAGTTCCAAAAAGGTAAACGTGTAATGCCATCTTATGAATGTAACTACAATTAAATGAGGCCCTTCACGGGAATATCCAAATCATCACATAATCTCAAAAATGTTCCAATATAACCACTCATTATGTTATAAACAAAACAGTACAAGATTATCAAATAATCATATTTGGTCTGGTAATCACTACTTACTGTAAAAATAGCCACGTTACTAAGTATCCCATATAATAAAAAAAAACAATTAGGAGGCTCTTAACTACTAATATCGTAAAAACAACAATTCAGCAGCAGAAACTGATTGATTGATTGATTTCAATTTTAACCTAGCGCATTATTGTTGTTTTTTTGTTCAAAGAAATATTTCGCACTCAGGATTTCTCCATACAATTGTAGGCTCAAGAGGAGATAGGGGTTCAGCAGGAGATATTGGTAAGTAAAGCATAATGCAACATCCAAAATTACTGATGTGTATTTTATAGAAGAACCATGCGTCATGAGTATATATTTGTTTTTTTAACAGAAAAATGTCATTTGAGTAACAGTTTGTTGTTGTGTTTATAGCAAGTAAACAAAGAAGACATTGTTTCAAGGGGCCTGTTAATTAGGTTATTTCCCAGAAAAGCCACGCTGTCGTCCTGTATTCGGTAAGGGTGATTATTCCAACATGAATATATATATATATATATATATATATATCTAACATTACAATTGAGGACCCTTGTAAGAAAAAACAAATAATATGTTTAACTTTCTAATTCTACAACATTAAACATTAATATCATTTATTTATCGAGTATTTTTTTTAATTTTAATTTTTACATCAAATAATTAAAAAAGTATCTTCATTTATAGTGCAAACCATTCAAATTGTGTTGAATTTTACAACATCTACTACGTTTATTACTATCCATTCAGAAACAATGATATTTATTGCATGTTCAAAATTGTGCGATCCTGTAAATTCAGTTCAGGCTTTGTATAGCTATTACACTGTTAATTTACAATTGATTTTATATTTATCTTACATGTCTTTTGCCCAATCAACTACATTAACTATAATACCGACCATCAACGTGTTCCGTCATATACTCAAGTCAGTTTATAGACATCAAGACTTTCATAAAATACAACATATGCTTATATTATACTTTTTTTATATGCATTTAAAAAAATTGTTCAAATGCGATAGCAGTTTAGGAGTTGCACTAAGTCTAGTGTCACAAAATTTGAGCCATTGCATTACAAAATTTTTACAGAAACCAAAAATGTTCAACCGAAATAATTCAAATTATAAATCGAGAATGCCAACTACAATCATTTTCAAATTTGGATTATAACAGAATGAAGAGCCGACAAACTCTGCTATTTTCATTCCTGTCTGTATGAACGAAAATAAATAAAAAGCACTGTGACAATTTTAGCTAATAGGTTTATTGACATTTCATTTCAGATGAAAAATTACATACCATACCACATGCGCGGTAAATAACTCAAGTATGAGTTTTACATGGCTTTTTATAACATGAACCTCAGGTTCAGTAAAAAATTATTATACATGGTTTACTCATAACCTGGCATTCCTATTCTATGTTAAGTTACTGTAGATTCATTTATCTTCGTGGGCACCAATGTTTTTGGATATTTAATTTCGTGGTTTTGTCGAAATCTTTATACAGGCCTCCAGATAATTTGTCTTTCGTTGATCATTTAATTTCGTAGGTAACATATACCCGCGACATCCACCAAAATTGGTATCCAACGAATAATAATGAATCCACAGTATTGTAAATAGTAACTGTTTTATAATTTCTCAACAAAACATAAGAATGTATCATATAAGTCTGGTGAAAACTAAATAGATTTTACTTTTTTTCAGGAGCTAAAGGAATTCCGGGTAATTTTCTTAATTTATTTACATGGACATAAGTGGTGTCAATTTTCATGTTAAAAGACAGTAATTGCACCATTAATCGAAAAAATTCAATTGATATTTGATACTTGACAACTGACAAATCTTTATATTGATCATTGAAAAGTTAACTATTTTCTTTATAATAGAACATGATTAAAGCGTTCAGATAATTTTAACAGAATAATTTTTCTGTAGTCAATGGAACACAATGTAGTGGTTTGTACAACCTTGTTATATTTTGAAATATAAATTTATTTTAACAGGAAGAGAAGGCAGGAAAGGATTTGTTGGTAAGTTTGTTATAAACATATCAAATTATTTTGTTTACATTTTGATATGTTCTACATCTTAAGTTCAAATTACAGTAATTGACCTGTGTCACATAGTTCAAAATCTGCCACTTTTATCAATTGACTTACAACGAGTTATATTACTTTGCTCATTACTTGTTAGAGATTAGATGACTTTAATACAACCTACAAGCAGTCACAACAATGGAAAACGTATTACATTTTGATCAATCATCGAATTTTTTATTTGAAATTATCATTATCAAAAATACATCAATCGAAAAAGATGTAACACAAGAACGTACTGTGCTTTGTTATTTGTGTCGATCCGATGCGACAAGCCTGATTTTTGACAATTCGATCATTGTTTTAGCTGTTACATCACAATCTCAAGAAATTGCAGGATTTGGCGTAAAAATTCATTTCAAACCCAGTCATATTAAAAATGAAAACTAAATATGACTATCCTACATTGTAAGTAATGATGTTGAACAGCATAAGCTAAAACGTTTTGATGTGTCTATTACTTATTATTCGTTTTTTTATTTGTACATCAAAAAAAAAAAAAAAAATGGGAAGAAGAAAAACAAAACAAATAGAAACATACAGATTTACTTTAGTTTCAATCGAACGCCTTTCAAAATATATTTATAGAACCCACTATTTGTACTTATAAGTTTATCTTTATAATCTTAGGATTGAAAGGCGGGATGGGAGACAGAGGAAATACTGGTAAGTAAACAGTTTAGATATATACCTTTGGTGACCTTCAACATTAACTCAATACAATAATAAAGTTTGGGTCCTCATTTTTCAAGTATTATCTAATCCGATCAATCGAACATGAGTGTATATCAAGACACGGTACTTGATAATTTGGAATGTTTCTTAAGGATTCTCGCTTGTCATGTTTTTTAGGATTTTTGTCACATTTTAGGAATCCTCCATTTGAATAAAATTTGCCCATTGACCCTAAAAAAAATTTAAAATCTTTCACATGACTGTACAATGATTAGCCATCTGTAAAAGTCTTATAAAATTTTAATTATTTTTTAATAGTTTTTGAGAACTTAAACTTGTCAATGATAAAGCTAAGAAAAGTCAAGAAAGAATATTTCCCCGCCAAAATGTAATGGCTAATAACTCGCAAACAAGCACATTGACTTATATATTATTTTTTGCTCTTTTGATTCCTTTATTGATCCTCTATCAATATAAACTAGTGTTATTGATTAATTTGATTGAAATAAAATGATTATTTTGAAACTGAGATACAAACTTCATTAAAAAAAACAACATCACTCTGTCAATAGTTCTATAACATTAAAGGGATGCTTACATTTGGTAACGGATTTTATTTTGTCTTAACGCAACTTATACGAAAATGTAAAAACCATCATGATTTCTGTTATGCAAAGTATGTTTCAGAATACAAAAGTCATCAAAGGTTTTTTTATTTGGGAAATTTTAAACTTCACCGAGTACGAAAACTGAGGTACATCATATTTTCTTTCTTTCAGGACCAACTGGATCAACAGGACAAATGGGCATGAAAGGTATGCATTTGTTTTGTAATACTTGAGATTTTATTTGCTTATAAACCTTCATTCATTCATATCAGTTAAACACATGTAAGGAACTTTGGTAGATTTCAGAATTAAAAAAACAAAAAAAACCGACATTATCATATATATTACGATGCCTTTTCAAGATATTCCTCGATGATTTTGATCCATATTATCTTTCTAATTCTAGGACCGAAAGGAAACAAAGGAAACCAAGGAAATGTCGGTAAGCCAACTATTTACAACAATTGACCGTTTCAGAATATAATGCACTCTGGTTAACATTTTCAAACGCGTACACCAGCAAGATGTGATTGGTTAAAAACTTTCTTAACAATTGAAATTCAACCATTGATGTAACGTTATTTTTATTTTGGTGAACGAACAATGACATTACCCATAGCCGTTCAGATTATGTAGAGGCTAATTGAGTGTCACTGATGGGTCGTTTGTTGACGAAACGCTATTTTTTTTATGAAACATGTATTCAAACATGTTGGTAAAGAGACAATTTTCAAATATTTTGTGCAGGTGGTCAATCAATTTAGAAATAAGTAATTACATTAAAATTGACAATTTGGGAACGCGCTTGAAATAAAAAGTGAACAAGAATCCTGAACTGAGAGGAATATTCTAAACGGAAATTCCTAAATCAAATGACTAAATCAACACCTCAAACCCATCAAACGAATGATAGCAACTGTCATATTACTGACGTGTTAAAGGCATTCTCTTATGTAGAAAATGGTGAATTAATCCTGGTTTTAAAGCTAGCTAAAACTATTACTATTTAATACAGCTAGAAGGTTAAACAAATATGTTTCTTTACCTTCTAAAGATTTACGTTTCAAACAGAATAGTAATTACAGCTATTTGATCCTTAATTTATTATGGATTCTGATTTGAATAGATACATACATGTATAACAATGATCCCTGAAACCGATAGCAGCTTGTTAGAATAATTGACGTGTTTATTTCAGATAAAAGAAATAAAAGATACGTTCATTGCATAGTATAAAAAGTTTTTTTTTTTACCAGACTGATGTTTAGACGAAGAGTACAAAATCGGTTTAGCTATTGTTTTCTTTAATTAAAGTAAATTGACAGTAGAGCTTATATAATCCAGAAGAAAATACAATAATTTGGTTTAAAACGAATGAATTTCTGATATGAGTTTCTCCAAAAGACAATGCATTTTGACCAGCATATTTTTTTTCATATTTCAGGAAAGCAAGGAAACAGGGGAGACAGAGGTGAGTGAAGCGAAGTAAAACATTAAAACTATGTGTTAAAATGTTAACTAAAACTGCCAACATACTTACATTTCAAACAGAATAGTAATTACAGCTATTTGGTCGCGACTTACACGATGTGAGTTCGTTTAAAAAAATGAATCGGCTGAATCTTAAGTTTGTTAAGGCTAGGTAAAAAATCTCAGCCATATTCAACTAGTATTATTCGGAAAATCAACTGAACATACTAACATACCCTAACATTCTAATGTAACAAAAGTTGAGATTGTCTAAAAATAAAATCTTCTCAATGTAAATGATTTTTAACTTCAAATATATTTTAATACATTTTTCAATTGAGTGATGATCGTTAAATCTGTGTTATTCTCATTCATGATATTGAAAAAAAAAAAAAAAGATTTACATTATCTCCTTTTGAGAAAACTATTTCTTGAAATGATTTTTAAATATTTGTCTCGCATAGTAAAATGTCTTTTCTTAACCAAAGTAATTTTGTTCGAAATAAGTTCAAAATACTGAGGAAAAAATCACAAAACCATAAGATAATGTCAGGTTAGTTTGGTGACCAATGGACACAATCATTTAAATATAATCATTGCATGTTCTTTTCTCTTTTTCAGGACTTCAAGGACCACATGGTAAGTGTTATAACTTAATAACGTGTACATGACAATTGTCGATTGTCCAGTTTTAGAAAACAGATGTATTTGATATGCAGATGATCTAATACGAAATGGGGATATAAATTAGAAATAACATAATTATGAGTTTCAAATGCCAACGTTATATCTAATGGGAGGTGATTGTCCATTGCACATTCTCTGCAACTTAGTATACTGTATGTGTAGCTTTAGTCAAATATATAGCATGGTACGTGTTGGGCGTTACTAACATTTGCAACGATTTTTTAGATTACGCCTGTCAATATTGATTCCCAATATAAACACAAACGGGACGAAAGAAACTCTCCCTAAAGCATTCGTTATTGTATGTGTACATATTCGAACAGAGATAAGAAGAACAAAACTACAACACGTTTCTAACGTGACCAAAAACCTTTGTTGACAGTTTAATTTGTAATTTCAGATACACATGATATTGATAAACATCCAGCATATATATTATTAACTGATCAATGCATATATATTTAGTATATAAACGCAAACCAAAATAGCCTACTTTATGAAATAGGATAATTTCACTGCAATTAATTTCTAAACTACTAATTTACAATTTATCATAAAATATACAATTTCATTAACAGGAAAAGACGGTGCAGATGGAAAGGATGGTAAATTTTGTTTTATAAAAATGTGAAATGTTTTGTTTAAATGCATTGAATATTTTCGCTTTTTAATATATCAATTAGAAACGAAAATGTAGATTCAAAACCTTAACTAAATCATGATTATGAGGTTTTGCAACAATGAAGATTTGAAGCGATGTAGAAAATGTATTTTGTTTTAGGTAATACCAAATAATACAAAATATTCCTCAAATTTCAGTATTTTTGTAATTTTACTTTTTTTTTAAGTACGACTGTAATGTTTTGAAAATAACGCATTATAAACGTGCAGAACTCAAGCACTGGTATTGGAACAATGTTAATAAAAGCTTATCTGGAACGATCAGAATAAATAGGATCAGTACTTTTTGAGGTTATTTTGGTGTTTTGAACTTTGTAATGTCATCTTTCTTGATGTACCTATAACACGTATAAGCATCTGGGAGTTAAAACAATCTGAAGTTAAACTTGCACATACAAATATAGGTTTAATTATAGCACGTTAAACTAAATAAAAGAAGTAATACTTACTAACTATATTTAACTTACATTCAGGATCGACAGGAGATAAAGGCGACAGAGGAAATACAGGTAAAGCAAAACAATTTATAGCAATTTCAGCCTTATTAATCAGTATTTTGGTAGATGACGCTCAATTTGTACGTCTAAATTCGTCTAGTCGTTTATGTGATTATTTTTTTTTCAAATCTCTGTTCTTTGTCTTTTAATCCTTTGTTTGTTTTTTTTTGCTATGAATTTTTCAGTTTGTTTTCAACGTCTGAAATTGCATATCCATTTGTTATCTTTCGCATTTCTTTTTCAGTTTATTCAGATTAAGCAAGATTTATTGTATAATACCTTTTTATCAATTGGTATATTTTTGTGTTTTTAATATAATGGAATTGTGTGCGATTTTCATACTGATTAGATGTTTAGCTAGCTATAAAACAAGCTTCAATCTAGAATGTTCTATATACAAAAATGTCATTGCTAAGTCAGTAATATGACAGTTGTTATTTTTTCGTCTTATGTATTTGAGCTTGTCATTCCCTTTTTAATTTCCTCGGAGGTCAGTATTTTAGTGATTTTACTTTTCATAATATACACCTTTTAAATATTCAATTGTTTTTATTTTTTGTAGGAAGAGAGAGTAAGTACTGTAATATAAATATTGTGTTAGGAATGTAATTCAAAGCCATAAAAAAACGCAAGATATTGTTAAATAAATATAAAAGCAAATCACGAACGTTACAAACATATCTTCTTCTATATCGTTGTATTTCCAATGCAATTTACTCAAATCCATACATTGAATTAAAAACACATATATATATATATATATAAAATGTTTCTGTCCTTAATTTTCTCGAAACTTGTTGAAAATAGTTGTTCTTTAAATTGTTATTCGCTACCATAATATTTTAATATAACAAATGATTTGAGCACATGTACAATCACTCAAATAAAATGAATAAATAGATCAGGGTTCGATCATTAATTGTTCGTTGACTACTATTCTTATTATCTTTTCAGAGACATATAATGTCCGTGTTCGTTTATATGGGAGTAAAGAAATGAAAGTTGATGAAATTGGTAAACATTTTATTAGTTTATTAATATAATAAGCGCACTGTAGATTCACTTATTTTCGTGAGACCAAATTTTCGTGAAATAAAGAAAACTTTCATTTTCGTCGATAGATTATTTCGTGGTTTTGGCAAGGTATGAGTATATTCTTTTGGGAAATTGTTAATTCGTCGAACATGTAATCTCGTGGTTCCCCCTGTACTCACGAAATCAACAAAAAATAGTATACCACGAATAATAATGAATTCACATTTAGCTTATTTGCCGTTCTTTGTTCTTTGAACAACATTACTTAATCATTTTCTATTGGCTTTTAACTCTCTTTCTGCTTTTGTGTACCGAAGTTTAATTTTAAGATTTTGGTTTGTGTGTCATACTTATCTAGTATTTGTAATTCGCAACTGCATTTTACTGTTTTTGCAAATTCAGTAAACTAAAAAAGGTATGCCTTTTTTCTCTCATTATAATTGTTTCTTATATTTCATGTTATAGCTTCCTGTACCTATAGTCGAAGATACTTCACTGAACTTTGGTTGCTTTTCGTCTTTATTATTAAGTTAAAATTGCTGTAGGTTCGGATATCTCAAATAAACCAGAAACGCTGTATGTTACCTTTAAACATAATATATTCTGTTTCTGGAAGTTTCTTATATGTTGTGCTTTGTGAAGAATTGCTTGTCTTTGTTTGTACTTTTTAGCTATGACGGTGTCAGTTTGTAGTTTATCTTTGAATTAGAACGTCCCTCTGCTATCTTTCGCCCCTCTCTTATTTTAACACATATAACACTTGCTTCATATTGTTTCAACTATTTAAATGTACATTTTGAGTTAATTATCGTCATTAAGAACTGATTGCCTTCTTTGTTTTAGGAAAAACGAAAAAGTAAAGAGCTGTAAGAGATTACGCTTACCATTCAATGAACATCCAAGGAAGTTAAATGGATTTTTTTACTACTATCTTTAGTAAACTTTTTATTTGTAACAGACCACAATAATAAATGCATCTAAATATATACATGTTTTCATTAATGACAGAAAGACATTATTATTTGTTTGATGAAAATGGTTTAATTTATTGGGTTGCTTAACATGTTATGACCACTAATTCATACCTGACACATTAAGTGTGAGCTTTTAAAACAAATGTATCACTAACTAAATAGTCTTCACTATTATGGAATTAAAACAGAAACAATTGAAATCCTTCACATCGTCGTCCATATAGCCAAGGCTCATTATTACAGGCACATACTATGTTGCCTTTTTCAGGAATTAAGACTTCACATGTTTAATATGAAAAAAATGTGGTATGATTGCAAAAGAGACATAGCTCTACAAGAGACCAAACGCAAAAAAATAACCATTACACGTCACCGTACGGTCTTCAACAATGAGCAAAACCCAAACCGCATAGTCAGTTATAAAAGGCCCCGAAATAACAAATGAAAATCAATTCAAACGAGAAAAATAACGGCCCAATTGATATACAAAAAATGAACGAAAAACAAATATGTAACACATCAACAAACGACAACCCCTGAATTACATCCTCATGATTTTAGACAATCACGACAATGGCGTGGTTAAACATGTGAGATGGTTCCCAACCCTTCTCCTAGCCTTTGAGCATTTTCGTAACAGAAAGTATAGATTATGTTGAGATCAATAATTTTCAGTCCTTAAAAAAACCCACATAATTAGAAATCATCTGACTCCCCCAACATGTTGAAAACAATTAAAATCTATGGTTTGATAATGTACGGTTATTCAGAAATGAATATATGAATCAATGTGAATGTACAAAAACTTTTACAACACGTGTTGAAAAGATCCACTACTGGAAAAGAAGAAATGCCAAAGATACAGGAGAAATATTAACAGAAACTCTCATACAGTGAAAGCTGACTAAACCGAATTCTACATAAACCAAAAAACCTGTATAAACTAAACATGTTCTTAAGCACCGTGATATCAAATTGTATGCGTTGGGAACCTGATTAAACCGAAATTCGGCAAAAATCAGACACAATCTGAAGTCTCGTAGAAATTCGGTTTAAACAGGTTTCACTGTATATCAATAAAGGTAAAATTGTTTTAAACGGTTGTTCTTGTTGAAAACTAATTTTTAATGGGAAAGCACATATTGTTTTTTTTCTGCGAGGTTATTAGATGAGCCTAGAAATTTGAATATTAATATTTTGATATAAGAAGATATAGTATGAGTGAAAATGTGACAACTTTACATCAAAGTAACAATTTATCAAAGTCAACTATTAAAGGTCAACACACGGTCTTCAACTCTGATACTTTGCTCACACCAAAATACCTCTGATATCACAAAGCAGACTAAATAGGGCCCCAACAATTTCTATATTCTTCAACTTTGTACTTGTTTAGCTTCATTAATATTCTGATTGAGTGTCACTGATGAATCTTATGTAGACGCGTCTGGCGTACTAAACTATAATCCTGATACCTTTGGTAACTATTTACTAGTGTAAAACCATTCATACTGGAAAACCAAAGGTATATATGGATTCTTATAAATTCTAACAACTTCTGGATAATTTTAAATCACGGTCTTTTGTCGAAATTATTTCTTACACAACTTTTGATTTTTAACCCTGCACACCATCATTCCCATTGTGAAATTATAATTGTTTTGAATAAACATTGAACGAGAAAATTTCTTACTTTGTGTCGTTTACATTTTTTGACGCCAAACACGTTAAAAAATTACTGTGTATTTTATATGATAGATGATTTTTGAACTTTTTTGGAAAATATTGGTTTGTTTTGCGATTGTAACACTATGATGACTGCTGTAACCATTGTTTGACTATTTTGTCTGTTTTGTCCACGCATCGTTCAAAAACTAACGGAATTCGATGCGACTGTGACACAAGAGTGAATTTAAGCGCTATACAACCAGTTTCAATCCAACATTTTCTACATTTGAAAATGCCTGTACCAAGTAAGGAATATTACAGTTCATTCATTTGATGTGTTCTATCTTTTATTTTGCCATTTGAGTATGGACTTTCTGTTTTGTATTTTCCTCGGATTTTTTTTTTTTTAATTTTACTTTTTAAAAACAAAATTCATGTTACACGGCTAATACAATTCTCCAAGTTTAAATGAGTAAATATTTGGGAAAATTACTTTTACCATGGGGTACATTTATATTATTATTTTTCTGCCAATATATGATAAGTTAAAAATTATCAAAACAGAGTTGCAAAACAGTTGGTTATGCATGTTTATGGCCCCGCATCGAAGTTGTCGGTGCCATATAGTTTTAACCTTGTCCGTAATTCCGTCTTTTCATCTTTCCGTAATTCCGTCATTCCGTCATTCCGCAACAATTCATTTTTCGGACTTTTTTTGGACAATTTTCTAAAAGTTTCGTTTCGCTCCACTATTTTTTGCCGAAATTACGGGCTTTGGACTTTGAGAAGTTTCTGAGAATCACAGGTATGCGGCCTTTTTTTCTAAACGCCTTCAGATAATGAGCTGATTTTTTGTATGTGAGTTAACCATGATTAGTTATAGGTCAAGCTTAAGGTTCGTTTCGCTCCGCTTATTTTTGCTGAAATAACGAGCTTTGGACTTGAATTAATCAAAATCACAGTTCTACCGATTTTTTTCTCTATTCCCCTCCAGATTTTGACATGATTTTTGAATTTGTGAGGCCACCAAGATGTTTGTGTCCACATGCGTTTATATTGAAATTGCAGATTTTTCAACTTTTTGGGACAAGACTATTTGTGTCGCTTTGAAACATCTAGTTATAAGATCTTTTAATGATAGTTGAGTATTCAGAAAACGCCCTTGCTAAAGAAAGATAGCATACGTTTTATTAATTAGAACATTTGAATTCAGAAGGTCCGTTGATAAATTTAGAACCAATCTTGAAATTAAAGAATGAATGAATTCCTTCGTACAAGAATGACATTATACTGATTTTTGTTACACTTTTCCAACCCCTCCAGTATTTATAAAGATGAAGTGACGTAACATGGATTTTTGCTATTCTTTCCCAATTTCTTACGGTTTATTTTACAAAAGTCGCCAATGATATAATTATTTAAAAGAGGGGCGACAGATACCAGAAATATATTCAAACTCATAAATCGAAAATAAACTGACAATGTCATGGCTAAAAAAGAAAACAGCCAAAGAATAGTACACAAATACAAAAAGGAAATATGAAAGCTTAGCAACATTATTTATGTATGTGCCTGTCCCAAGTCAGGAGCCTGTAGTTCAGTGGTTGTCGTTTGTTTATGTGTCACATATTTGTTTTTCGTTCATTATTTTACATAAATGAGGCCGTTAGTTTTCTCGTTTGAATTGTTTTACATTGTCTTATCAGGGCCTTGTATAGCTGACTATGCGGTGTAGGCTTTGCTCATTGGTGAAGGCCGTACGGTGACCTATAGTTGTTAATGTTTGTGTCATTTTGGTCTTTTGTGGATAGTCGTCTCATTGGCAATCATACCACATCTTCTTTTTTATATTAGCAACACGAAATCGACTAAACACTGGTGTTGACCTCATGTGCTCTGAAAGGGTAATAAGATCCTGTGTTACATGTGGCACCCGTACTATAGTACTTTGAAATTTTTTCGGACAATCAAAATTATCGAAAGTTTTGTCATTAAAATTGAGTCTCATAGGAAGAAGTTTTGTCGTTCAATGTTGATTCAAAACCATTATAATTTCTCATAGAGATTAGTGGTATATAGGGTTAAAAAATCGAAAGTTATGTTAGAATTATTTAAAAAAAAAAGACCAAAATTTTTTACAAGGTTTAAGAATACCACTACGCGAGTAAACTAATTTTGTCGTTTTTATAATTAATAGAACAAGTGAATAAAAACTGCAAAATTCCGACTTGGTACAGACATTTTCAAAAACCACGGAAAACAAGTAGACATAAAAAAAACAATACTAAGAGAAAAAACTAGGCTACACGTCCCGACAAGAAACTCGATGCGCTCTCAATTGCTAGAATGATAAACTCTTCTTATCATCTGTGGCAGCATCCATCGTGCTGCTCTTATGAGTATAACTCTGATGCATATTGCATGTAAATTCGAACAGGTGTCTTTTATGTTGTTAATTGTTGTCTGTGTTTCTATATAAATAAATAGATATGGTATGATTACCATTGTGCCAATTCTTCGCCAGAGACCAAATGACACAGAAATAAACAACTCTAGGTCACCGTGCGGCTTTTCATAATGCAGGAAGCCCGTAAGCCCGTACGCCATAAAAGAAGTATGCTTTTCACACTATGACGTCTCATGGTCTGTATTCGTTCATAATTTCTATGCATACTTTGTTATTTGCAACTTGTGTTCGAATCATGGGGGTTTCTATTATTGTTTTTTTGACACATTTTCTCTCCTTTATTGGAAATCACTTTCATCTTTTGTAGTTTCTGCGATTTGTTTAACCCGTGTTGAAAGATTGTTGTAACATTTATATTGATCCACATATTTGTTATTAACGGTATCATACATAATATATATTGAAAGATTTAAGGGATTACTAATTGTATTTTTTCTGAGGGACACCAACTGTTTTTTCTCAACATAAAAGTTATCAAAGGTACCAATCTTCTTATGTATACATTTCATTCCTATGAAAGTTTGATTATGCAGTTGAACATATTTAACTTTGTGAACTAGGCCACATTTGTATGAGTATTTGACGATGAGTTTTGACCATTGAAAGAATTGTGTGTTGAAAGAAGATCTGGAATCTTTTTGGTGAAATTTCAAGCATTTATTTTGTATGTATTACGCATTTAACATTGATTCCTGGACATTAAACAACAAATTATCAAACAAAGAAGCATACATGTAAACCTTATACGTCTTACTGTCATTTAGAAATAAAACAACCACAACATCTTGTATATTACGATACATTTATTATTGTAATATATAACAATAAAATATGTTAAAATGTTGAGTTAAGAAATCCCTTTTCTATATTACGATGATTTACAGTCAGATACGGATATTTCATTTTATCTAACATGTTCCACTTTAAGGTCTTCTGTTCCAATAGGGATGTCTACGGTTCTGATCCTTTTGATGAAGGAATTTTTTTACAGCGTTGTTTATATTGTACTTGTCTGAAAAAAAAAGAACGTCATAAGATAAGAAGGGTTACAATTAATGATGCATAATGTACAGGATGTACATTTATAAACATGATAAAATAAACAAAATCATAAAAAAGCAAACATATGCAATGCATGTTTTAGTAAGATAATAAACCCAAAAAAAACAGAAGCTGTAATGTCTTTAGAGGGCATATGTTCAATTTTTTTTCGACATGACCATTGGCGGTCAAGTTTCCCTTTGAAAGGTTTTTTTTTTTGTAATTTATAGATAACTGTAGTACATAAATCATACAGGTACCATAACATGTACATTTCTTAGTCACAAATCATTCCATCATCATCTGATTGTCTGTATGTTGAATTAAATGTCTAAATTGTTACATGCACTTTTTTAAAATCCGATTTTGTTTAGGAAAAATTGATAGAATATTTTTTTAAGAAAGCTGTAATAATTCAAATCAAAACGATGTTGAAGACGGTGCTTTGACTTGTGATGATTTTTCATTGACAAATATTGACTTAGAAGGACTGTTGTCTCATTAGCACTCATACCATATTTTCTGATATCTATTATGTATTATTTATAGTTTATTGTTTGGAATGATTTTCTTATAGACAAAATTTCTATTGAAAATCTAATTACATGTTTAATTTACCCTATACGTTAATGCATATTTGAATGAACTCGAGTACAAACTAATAAGTACTATGATTGACAAAATATGAAAGCTACTTCGTTCGACTAAAACATAACATTATGGCTTGTTCGCATTGCACAGTTCAATTTGTTAATATGGAGAAATTATCCCGATATTGCCATAGACATGATAGATACATGTATACCAACATTAAGGAGTTGTTTTTAATTTGAAGCATACATAACGACTCTAATTATTTACAAATCATGTGACAAACACAAGACTTTTATTATTCACGATATAGAATAAAGGAGACGTGTTGTGATTGCTTGCAACAACAACCGACCAGAGGTCAAACAAACACTTGTTTATTGACTAAAGTTCATCGTATGCGTTTTGAATAATGTTAAAATTCATTATAGTCAGCTGTAAAAAGTTTCGACATTAAAATGTGAAATAATTCAAAAAAGAAAACCAAAGGTCAAATTTTGTCCGTTATCTTTACTGAATCAAATACAACGCATCATTTCAAAATTGTTGGAATCAGTTACAAAATACGGGTACGACACCAGCACGAACAAGAACTAGCAAAAAACATTTGAAACACAACAGTTGACTTTAGAGTTGTCACAGTAACAGTGAGTTAGTTCAAAGTCAATAAAAAAAACTGTCAATGATGTTTCCCAGAATAAATATTCACGCTTTGTGGTTTTAAAAAGTGATTAATTATTTACCAGCTTCGTAGAATCTTCTATTTTGTACATTCTTCCCATCATACTGAACACGTAAATCATAATATCCTGTACATATATAACAAAAAAATATATTTACTGAAAATAAATGAGATTATCCTTCTCAAACAATTCACATGATTATTTCTTTTTTCAATTAAAAAAATGTTTTAAGATTCAATTATTACTAGAACACACCCGCGAAATCGCGGGCATATACAGCTTGTGAACTGTTGTAGGATGATTTTTTTGTAAGAGATGTTTTGTTTTGAGAATTACATAAAAGGTATCTCCTTTTTTCCAAAGTCCGATATTTGTTTCCTTTCTGTTAAATTCAATTATATTCGTGTTTCTGGCCTACGACCACAATTATTCCTCTCCTTTGCTTCAATGCTTCTTTTGGTAAAAGTCAAATCAAATTAAAAATTTGCCCCGTTTCAAACATGAAATAAATGTAACTGCTTATATATAGACTATTATTAGTCTTAAAAATATGCTTCTAAGCCAATCCATCAGTGGTTTTTTTTGAGAGCCTTATTAACATGCCAATGGCAGGATTTGAATCATGTATAAATGACTAATACCGACTGAGGCTAATTTGATGGGTTGTCGATGGGAGGGGTCCTGACCCCGAAATCCAGGGCGTAAAACCATGAAATCCCGAGATGCAGAATTTAAAGAAATTCATCTCCCGAAATCGAAAAATATATTCCCGGATCCCGTAAGGATCAATCCCCAAATCCCGAGCTTAAAAACACCCGATCCCGACGCCCCGAAAAAGGTCCTGCCTTCCTCTAATCCCTACCTTACCGTTTCATTTTTGCCAAATCACTATTTTCCCTTTTAACAATACATTATATATAGAATTTCCCTGACAGAATACAGAGAGTCTCTATATATTAAAGTAGTATAATCGTAGTTTACACGTAAATAAACGCGAAAAATATTTGTCCTCTCTAAGGGATTTAATAGTTGTGATTTTTGCGATCTAAACACCATGATTTGGAGAACTCTCTACGATTGGTTGTACTTGTGTCACATGTTTTACTTATTTTAATATAAATGCAACTGGTATGACCCCTTGCATAGTAAACATTTAAAAAAAAAAGTAGACAGAATATAGAGATTCTCTATATATTGAAGAAGTATAATCGTAGTTTACATGTAGATAAACGCGAAAAATAATTGTCCTCTCTAAAGAGGTATACTAGATGTGGTTCTTGCGATCCAAACACCATGATATGTAGAACGCTCTGATTGGATTATCCATTTTTCTTTTTTGTTATCTATTATACGATTGGTTGTATTTGTGCATGTTTCAAACAGGAAATCTTATCTATGACTAAAAGTCAGTCTGACGACGGAATCATTTTCGGACTCCTTTTTTTGTCGTTTTTCTCCCAAAATAACCCAATCTTAATAATCATAAGAATGGATGACAAATGCGACTATGCATGTTGCCTATAGGACACAGAGGCATGCTGATTGATTTATTGTGGAAGAAAGAGAAACGACACACATGAGGTCTTCTCGTTTAATAGTATAGATGAGTGAAAAAACGATATTTCGTTAGGTCGCAATCAACTGTTTATACAAGCATGAGGTAACTAATGAGTGCAGAGTAAACATGATCGATTCAATGAGAGACCACATTATATTCTTCAAATTCAAAATATAAGTACAAAGAAAATGGAGGACAATTGTATTTGGAATCATTTCTTTTTTTTTACTTAATGCAATGAATGGTTAATATAGCAATTCAAATAAATGCTACGTTCACTTCAATTAAACAATTCAACCTAGATGTCGGACAACACTTTTTGAAACGATCATGTTCTGATTTTGTCTATTGTAAACGTTTTTTTTCCTGTTTTTATCATGCCTTAGTTTTCGAATTATTTCTTCAATACGGAATTTGATTCTTATAATACTTACCATCTCTTCCTTTAATGAAAATTAAAAAAAATGTGATAACAAACATGAGTACTGTTAATCTTATATATCATATAATTCATTAAAATTTAACTATTTTCTCAATCTTTCATTATTGCTTAATCTGCATGTAGATAAATTGTATTACAGGGGCGAACAATACAAAATTAAAGCACTAACCAATAATATAAAAGACACTGACAACTCCATAACAAAAAAACAAGTAACGGTTAAAAGATAAAGATAAAATGATTGTATAATTAGCTCATTTAAGAGACACCGATATCACATTTGTTTACGTTTGGTGCACGTAAAGTCTACACTAAGCTCATACATGACAATCGCATCTACCTTTGTGTATTGCTTTACTTACCTGCATCTCCTTGTTCTCCCTTATTTCCTTTTGCTCCTAAAAGTATATAGATAATTTGGTTAGCACTTTTTATTTCTTTTGTATAATAACAGCAAACAAATTGTACGTTGTAGCGTGTTTTCAAATTTCAAGGCGGTTCTGTAGGTAATCAATGAACATATTACATAGATTATGTGTCTAGTCATTCTTAGGTTATATCGTTTCAAATGAAGTTCTATTAATTATAATTATTCCGGATAAAATGTTCAATGATTGTTCAAAACAGTATCAAACTTTCGGTTTTTGCCACAACGTGTCCATATTACTGCTGGTAATCTGCAAGTTTATTAAGTTTAAATTTCACTTAAGAGTACTCGCACGTAAGAACATTAACTAATGTTCACTTATAATAAAAGATGCATACATGTAGAATAATAACACGTGGTTTTAGACTCCACATAAGAGACAAATTGACACAGACATTAACAATTATTTATTGGTCATCGCACTTCCTGCAACCAGTAGTAAAGCCATTAGCGCATAGTCAACTTTAAAAGGCTCCGAAATGAGAAATATAAAACAATTCAAACGACAAAAAATACTACATAATTAATGCACAAAACAACGAACATAAAATACAGAATGCTTGTCTGTAATGCCACCACTGAATAACTATTAGATTTAGAAAAATATCCGGCTTAGATGTGAAAGACTGTGATGAACTGTAGTTACAGCGAATACTTCATAAAAATATTAATTTGTAGTATCAATAAATTACTGTAAAATCAGTCGAAATTTCCGATTTTTCTTAATCTAGTAGTTTCACGAAAAGTTTACTGGCTGCAGTAAGTTCATGAATCAACATCTGATTTACTGTCTAGTACCTTTCAAATTTCATAGTTTTCAAAAATATGCAATACTTACCATTCCGACCGTCTCTTCCAAATATTCCTGTAAATGTAAATAAATATCTAATAACAAATGTCAAATGTTCGGACTCATTGGTGTTTTCCATACAATACAATGTAAAATATTTTTACCCATAACACACCCATCTATTTTTTCATATAAGACTTAAAAGCTCATGAAACGTCATTTACCAAAATTTAAGAAGATTCTTTTGATTTTAGACCCAAATAATACCAATGCAAATACAAGGAAAAAGACTGAGTCTGCATTTTCCCGCCATATTTTAATTATCAGATATCTCGAGAAGAAGGTTCATGACCTATCAATATTTGTAGTTTATCTTTATCCTTAATTGATGCTCTACCAGCTTATCATGCTTATATCATCACTTTTAATTTCTTAATTTCTGATTTTTTATCTAATCTCACCTTAGTACATCCTTAAGTCCTTATTTTAACATTGTGTATCATTTAATATATATTTACATAACCTGAACATGCAGGAAATACTTAAGTTATAAATATTACCCTGTGGTCCTAGAAAGCCTAAAATAGAAAAAGTAGCATTAAATGATACTATAATGATAATACATATATCCATTGTTCACCTCACGTTTAGGATACCTTCTTTATTTTTGTTTTAATACAGATGCTAATTGCAATGCTTTCATGTGAATTAATTATATGAAGCAGCAGGCCATCAATTGATCATAACTATGTCTATACAGATAAGTAGTATACTACGAGGTTAGAAGCCAACTGTTTCCTTTTTACTTCATTGGAATTCTAAATGATGCACTCAAGTTCAGTTCTTTTTCCTAGAGAATAAAAGGGGAGTGTGATGAGATTCTTGACTAGATCTGATAAAACCACAAGAGATATGACAAAAACACATTGGAGTCAGTAAAATCATAAAAAATACCTTACATTACAATTAATTCAAAACGGAAAATCCAAAATCACGTAGGTTGGAGTTTTGAGATAGCTATACCTGTATGGTTGAAATGCTAAACTTTTTTTACTTACCCATTTCGCCCTTGTCTCCATTTGGTCCTAAAATGATACAGATATATTGATCAGTACAAAACGTTTAGCTGATGTATGCATTTGGTTTGATTGAAATTTAATTCGAACTTATATTAAATGTACTTACTTCCGCTTTGTTTATTAATTTCAGAGCTGTCTTGCCAGAGTATTGAGAATTTTCTATATTTGCCGTAGCAGTAAGAGTATACAATTTGATCAATTAAGATAGTTTGGTATACAAAACAATGATGCAATAAATATAAAATACCATGAATATATGAAGTTACAATTTTCTAGTTAAAATTTCAGATGGCTGCGCATATCTTGATATAAACAAAACTACAAATAAACAAAGTGATTCCTATATCAATCCTAAACTGCATTGAGCTGAACATTTCAACAAGACCCATCTTCCGCGGTACAAATTAAAAAATGAAATCAGCCAACAACATTTGATGACACTGTTAATGATTCAAACTGTTTGTAGTCAAGCTCCATTATTTAATTATGTTAACTGCTGAGAGTAATGCTAACATTGTGATTTTAATTCGTGTGGTTGAGTTACGTATGCCTTGTTTGATTATTATTGATTATAACTAAGGAACCCAGTTCAAATCTGAATAGGGATCCAAGTTTACAGATTCGGCCCACTACGAACATTTAATTAATTTGGAAATTTAAAGTAATTACAGTAATAAACTTAAGGTAATTGGGTTTGTAAAAAGTAAAATTACAAAAATACTGAACTCAGAGGAAAATCAATTAGGAAAATCCATAATCACATGACAAAATCAAATAACAAAACGCATCAAAAACAAATGGACCAGAACTGTCATATTCCTGACTTGGTACAGGCATTTTTCAAATGTAGAAAATGGTGGATTTAACCTGCTTCTATAGCGCTAACCCTCTCACTTTAATAACAATCTCATCAAATTCCGATATATTACTGTTTACTTAATTAACTATTACTACAATTTGAATAATTCTCAGTGGAAAATAATATATAAAGGATATCATAATTCATTCAACACAAACTAATCAATCTACCTGACGAACTGGTTTCTGAAACGTAGATCATTAAGATGCTATTTTTGATATAGGAGTTTAATGTAATGTAAGGACACATTTGTAACTCAAGTTTTTAAAAGATAGATAATGTTTTAAACCAATACACATCTAGTTTAGTTTATATATTCATTTATAGTTATGGTTTCATCCAAAAACGGTCACTTATTTATCAGTTGAATGTGAAGATATATTCATATCGGCTGACCACCCTATAAATACTGCAAAACAGACTCTCTAATTAAAAGTATCTTTTCAAACCCATCATGATTGCATATATGTACGCTATACGTGCATTTTGATTACTAAATACTTAACAATGAGACTCAAATATTGTGTATTGTTTTACTTACCGGTATCTCCTTGGTCTCCCATGTCTCCTCTTGGTCCTGAAATTATATAGATCATATGTGTAGGACAAATTATCTCATTGGTATAAGTTTCCAGTAAAAAGCATTCGATTAAACTAGTCTGCTTATAGCCGAAATATATTTAATTTGTTACTTTCCACTTGTTTCTTTCTGCAAGTGCAATTTTTTACAAAATTTATTAGCAATAAATATGTATATACTATTTTCTTATATATTTTTCCTGAATTTCAAAAATCAAGTAAACTTTCAATTATTACAACTATGAATACATACCAGTCATTCCCGTTGGTCCGGTAAGTCCTATCGGGCCTAGAAGACAAACATATATCTTACCATAAATTTTGTATTTGCATTTAATAAATAAGTAAAGACGACTTTTGATGGATATGCCTATTATTTGTACATTCCTAAATAAGTTGTAGTACTAAGAAACACTTTTAAATGACTTCCTTTGAGATTTTAGTCTCCCTATCTGTAATTTATATTAACATCTGCAGATTTTTTATAATAAGGTTTAGTAATGAACTTGTATATCATTTGTCATGAGAGATTGATTTAGAAAAAGGCATGATATGAATGTAATCAAAATATATAGTGTAGCACAACTAGAAAAATTAGTTAGATGCAATGCTAGCCCCATACCCACATTATTCACAATAAACAAATCGCAATCTATATAAAACTGCTTTAAAAATAAGTGAATCTGAAACATCGAAAGAATTAAAATCCTGAATATTACACAAACAAATAGCTCTCCAAAACGCAAATTTTGTAGATCCTTATTCTTTCGTATAATATGTGTAACGACTTAACAGTCGTTTTACATCTGTTTGATGTTGTTTAATTGTTTACATAATGATAATATTTATCTTTCTAATTCTTCAAAGTATCGACTGGAATGTAAAGATATACACTCGTGTTGGATTGCATGTACCAAAAACTGTGGATGAATGTGTGAAGCTTCAGGAAAACGGCTGGATAATACACCTTATTGTTGTGTTTTTGTTTAGTGTGTTACAACATAAGATAAGATAATATATTGACTCTGACAAAATGATTGCATAATTAGCTCATAATATATACCTTAATTACAACTCCTACTGCAAATGAATTTGACACTACTACGAATGCCACAAGTTACTAGTGTGTCGTAGAGCAAATGTCTTTTTTATAACAAACTTATTTAGTGTAGTCTTAGATGCATGATATTTTTATTAGTTGTTAGTGGCTTTGAACTATAGCTAGCTGTCAGATAACTGCGAGTACTCTTAAGCTGTTCATTTTGTCTTTTTGTGTCGGGATGTATAAGTACCCAGCCACGTCTACTTGTATTTGTGTCCATCTGATAATTTAAGCCTTTTTCAACTGATTTAAATAGTTCGTTCTTATGTTGTTCAACCACTGTCCCAGGTTAGGGGGTTGATCCCGCTAACATGTTTAACCCCGCCACATTATTTATGTATGTGCCTGTCCCAAGTTAGGAGCCTGTAATTCAGTGGTTGTCGTTTGTTTTTGTGTTACATATTTTTCGTTCATTTATTTTTATATAAATAAGGCCGTTAGTTTTCTCGTTTGAATTGTTTTACATTGTCTTATCGGGGATTTTATAGCTGACAATGTGGTATGGGCTTTGCTCATTGTTGAAGACCGTACGGTGACATATAGTTGATAATGTCTGTGTCATGTTGGTCTCTTGTGGACAGTTGTCTCATTGGCAATCATACTAGATCTTTTTTTATATATATCATTGCAGATGATACAAAACTCATCTATGAAGTTAGAAGGAAAAAAAAGGAAAAAGGGAAAATACAGTAGGAATTTGAATCGCATATAAGTTTAAAATTATAAACTACAGTAAAATGTTTATACTGTTTAACTTACCAGTATTTCCTTGTTCACCCTTATCTCCGTCCCGTCCTAGCAATAAAAAGATATTATGGTTAATACAAATAGTTTCTTTTTAACTTTGTAAATGAATTACAAGCAATTTGTTTAAACATAAATAAAATCTTTACTTTCATATATTCTTTCTATATTCTTTTCTATATGGTCAAATGGATGAACGAACAATAAATGATATAAAAAGCAACATGCTACACACTACTAGATTGATCATGCCTTAATATTGATAAGCACAGAAAAATGTAACTTTGTTGAGTATAATTTCAGAAAAAAACGTTCTATGATCGATCCGAATGTAATAAGCTTTAAGTTTTAAATACCACTGCTGATCGTCTACGAAATTTTTACGTGTTACTTTCATTATAGCGTACCCATACATTACCGAAAACAATTAGTACAAGACTAATCACAAACAAATCAATATAACTTAAACTAAGGTTAACAACATATACAGGCATTTTCCCTATCATTCTACGACTATCATTATAGCAAAATTTCAAAATCAAGATTTACATTATTTTTTAATGTAGATGTTTTTTTCTAAAATTGTCGTTCAGCGATGTCAACCCTGCAATAGTCTTGTATTGGGATAAAGAACTTACCAGCACGTCCATCCCTGCCATCTCTTCCTGTAAGTGGAAATGTATGCTTAAATTAATCTTGATATCATACAAAACTATTAGCTGTGAATGTATCGTGTTAGAATATTTCGGTTGTGTTTGCATATTAAAAGCATATGAAGTAACCGGTTACGAGATGATATTGACAATTACTTTGAATACCACGAGTACACGAAGTTACAAATTGATAATTTTATACCAATTTAAACGCCAAACTGCGTTTGTTTTCCTTACTTAGTTATTCAACAATGGTTTTTTTCGTTACAGAATTTAAATAGCAACAGTTTGAGACAATAATCCGTGATAAAGTAGAAAATAATTCAATTGTGTGTTTTTTTTCTTCTAATTTGAGTTATTTTAACCAACGATAATGCATAGATAAGATTAGGAAAGCTCAATGTAAATGTACTTATTTCACATTTGTTATCGCAATAATGAAACTTGCATTTAGAAAATTTTGTAAGAACTAAACTAAACTAAATTTCTGAATTTACAGCACATCAAAAAAGGGGAAAATAATCAACTAGATTAAGAAGCATACTATATATTTTATTTTAAGTGAACTGATAGTTGTGCAGTGAAAAGAGTTTGTACAGTTTCGAGTAGACTTTTATTATTTTGATTATAATCTCAAATGCCGTTTATTTATAATTCTAAAGGAATGCGTGTCATTTTCAGATGAGACTTTTGCTGATAAAATGAATATTAACATTTAAAACGTGTTTCATCGGCAACAACGAATTTCAATGCACGTTGTGGAGGTATATAACTTGTAAATAGAATGTCCCTTTTTTCTACGTCAACCATGTGATACATTTATACTCAAGAAAATCATTAAGCTTATTTTACTATCTGTGTATCAACATAATTCATATCTAGTTTTTAACGTGATAAATTATTTGATAAACTTAAATAAGTCAAGAACCTTACCAAATTGTCCTGGCGTTCCTGCAAAAAATAAGGCAGTTATTGATTTGATTAGAACAAATAAACTGATCATAGATACCAGAAACACAAATGTTTGAATTATTCACAACGATTATATGGCTACGTATAGCGGGTAACTTTCGCGTATTTTCGAGAATAGAACAAAATCGCAAAAATATATCCCTCAATTTAAAAGTGGACATACAAAGGTATTAATAAAAGTTTTGACCCCGGCAAAATAGTGTATATACCTTATTAAATCAACATTGCAAAAGTTTACACCCGCGAAAAAAACAGCTATATGTTATCTTCTTGCGTTTTGATGGTTTGCTTTATTATTTAAGTCTGAAACAGTTAATAAGAATGGTGCCTTCAGATACTATTTACAATGAATCCATGCAGTCACAAATTGACAGTTGACAATGCCGATGTCTTTACAGCGATATTCGACGATGTGATATTAATGCAATGAGACAACACTGAATATTCGACTTTTATAACAATCTTTACTATGTACATTTTCAATGAAGATGAATTTTCAAAATGTAAAATAGACTCATTAGTAATGCTCAAATACATGTATTGTAGATTGTTTCAAAATGTAACAAAGACTCATTAGTAGTGCTCAAATATTGTAGATTGTTTTACTTACCCTGAACACCTTTTCCTCCCTTTTCTCCTTTTAGTCCTGAAATTATATCGATGATATGGTAAGAACGAAACATCATACTTTTATATAAATATTTAAGAAACTCCTTTAATTTAAACTATACTATCTCACTTTTAGCTAAAAGAAGTAAGGAATTTAATGTTGTTCCGGAATGCTTATCACTGTCAACGAATTTATTTCTATTTCCATACTGTGGGACATCAAAACAACAACTGCCTTACAAAACAAGCCTCTGCATCATCAGACATTGTTAAAAATCACTCAGATATATACGTAAAAGGCAACGTATGTTTCACTTTTAACTTGTACACATATTTTTTGAAATGTATAAACATTCAGTATATATGTTTGACTGATATATATTTTTTAAATTTTGAAAAATAAATTGTATTAATCATTGCAAAAATACATACCGGTGGATCCTCTTGGTCCTTGTAGTCCGGCTGAACCTGAAAGAGATAAATTATATCATACCATTACACATGGTATATTATAAAGTGCAAACTTTTTCATGTATAGATCACCTGTGTTACCTTTACTACTCAGAGCAAGATTTGAAATAGTTTTGAAAAAAGTTAATGTGCTTACAACCGAAAATCCATTGACAAAGATATATTTCTGTTTGATGTTTAAGTTATTTACATAGTGTTTCGCGCTATAAAACCAGGGTCAATCCACGATTTTCTACATTTGACAATAACTATACCAAGTTAAAAATATGACAATTGTATTTCATTCGTTTGGTGTGTTTTATCAATTGAAAATTGCCCTTTGATTAGGGACTTTCCGTTTTAAATTTTCCTTGGAGTTCTGTAGTTTTTTATGATTTTACTTTTTAGTTCAGCTATATAGTTATTTTCGGTCGATAACTCCAAAAGAAACTGCTGAAAATGTGTAGCTTCTGGCTTAAGGCATCATATGACTCTAATTGTTTCATTATTAGGATCTTTGTTCGCACGTGGCAGGACCTCAGTTTGTCTTTTAACAAATGTTAGTAAAATAATCTGATCAAAGATCGAAGATCTCACGCTAAAAATGTGTTTTGACAACAATTGACTCTTCCTTTTTTCCATGACGCTCGAATTAATATTTACTTTAAGGGAATAATGAATACAGTTTAGAGATTATATACTGTGTATCTTACCTTTTCCTCCTCTGACTCCCTTAGTTCCTCGGGCTCCTAAAATAATGTAGATATACAGGTAAGTGCTTAACATATTTAGGAAAAAACGGTTCGATTGAAATTGAATTCAAATGTATATATACAATCTTATACAATCTTAGCTTCTGCTTGAAAGAAGATGTTTATCGTGTTCTATAGGTAAAAGAAAAAGGGTTAAATTGATCATATAGGTGTTTATAATCCTGATATCGGTAAAGCAATTACAAAATAAAGTATAAATTCATTACAGACATATGGATACCACACCATGAACCTTAATTAGTATTAAAGTACGAAAATAAAGTATTTTATTTTCGTAATTTAATATTCAATTAAGGTTCATTGTGTTGTATTCATATGTCTGTAATAAACATATATAAGAACATGACATTCTGCTGGTTTTTTTTTCTACGGTCGGGTTGTTGTCTCTTTGACACATTCCCCTTTTCCATTCTCAGTTTTATGAATTTAGGTTAAACACAAAATGACTATTCACAAGAGACCAAAGTTCGTAGATGTAGGCATTATTATATTTATAATACATGGCCTTTTCAAATGTAACAAACACATACAAAAACGCAAATTATGAAAAACTTTACATAATGTAAAATGATTCGAACGGTTTAACAGTGTAATTCAATTTGAAATACTTTAGGCAGGATCTTTTCACCCCCCAGACTACATATAATCACTCCGGTTTTTTGTTGGGACCGTGTTTCTCAAGTTCTAGTTTTCTATGTGCAGTTCCGTGTATAGTTATTTATCTTTTAGTGGTTTTTTTTTTGCCATGGCGTTTTCAGTTTGAATATTCCGTTGGTATATTTTGTCTATCTTTAATGTAAAAGTTATAGCTGAAATGTAAAAATATGAAAGCAACGAATGACAATTAAATAAAATTGAGAATGAAAATTGGGATAATGTCAAAGAGACAACAACCCGACCAAGGAAAAAAACAACACCAGAAGGTCACCAACAGGTCTTCAATGTAGCAAGAAATTCCCGCACCCGGAGGCTTCCTTCAGCTGGACCCTAAACAAATACAAAGACTTCTGAATTGGAATCTGCACACTGAATTGTCTAAGAACGCCACCACTGTCTCTTGCATTCAATGGCGATGAAATAGCTAACGATAACAACTGACTGTTCAAAGTTATTAGAAAATGGACTGACAAATCATATAACAAAATACATGTTATAAGCCAAAAACATCTTACTAAAATGTTGATTGAATTTTCTATACCGCTCTACATATATGATTATGACAAATGTGATACAAAGACAAGTCTATCTATAAATGCATACCACTATGTATGAAGACTAAATTTTATAGTCTTTGACATAGACACTTTGAAGGCTTTTTTATTAGTGATGGAGAATTTGGTTTTATTTTCCCCTACTTTGATATATCCAAATCACAATTTCCTAACACCAAAAAAGTATCTGCATTTTTAAAATGTTTCAGAAATAGTTCCAAATCATCAACATGATCAAAGTATATATTAAAAACATGGTTTTGTCTGATATTGTTAATTTGTTCAATTTATTTTTCTCATACTGATTCGTTTTAAAATATCATCCAGTATATATGTTCAACTCAAAGAAAGTTTTAATGACTGAATCAAATACATACCCTTCGTGCCTGGCGGTCCGTCTGCTCCATCGCTTCCTGAAGGAGAGAAAAAAAAAACAATATCATATCGTAGTCAATTTACTCGCATTTAGTTTAAACTGTATTATTTGAAGTTGACCTTTGAAGAAATATAAGTGTTATACTTGCTTGTAGTTCCGATATTTATCATACTCAGATGAAGTCTGAAAGATGTGCTTAGGTGATCTAAGGTAAAATTAAATAAATCAAGAATTCAAAATTGATTGTTCAAGCACGGACATTGATAGTTAAGGATGACAATAAGCTAAAAAATTGATAGATCATGGAGCTCCTTTTCGAGATATTTGATTCACAAAATATGGCGGGAAAAGGCTGACTCGGACTTTTATCTTATTTTTGCATTGGTATTATTTGGGTCTCAAATGAACTGAAAAAAAATCAAGAATCAGCTTAAATTTTGTCGAATTACCTTTTATGAGCTATTACATCTTATGTTTAAAGATAAATAGGTGTTATGGGGCATTTTTTTTTACCTTGTATCGTATGGAAAAACCCAAGGAGTCCGAACATTTGATACTTATCTCAAAACCTCACATAAGTACATCCTTAAATCAATGTTAAATGGCTCACATCGAGATGGTTATATCGACATTTTCATTTTGTAACCACTGTGTGATTTATATAAGAATACTTTGTTTTGCCTGTGTTTGATGGATGTTATGGGATGAATTCAGAGGCATCATATGAAGTTGCAAATTAACAGGATCAACCAACTTGGTTTCTTGTATTATTTAAATTTTAGTTTCTTGTGTACAATTTGGAAATTAGTATGGCGTTCATTATCACTGAACTAGTATATATTTGTTTAGGGGCCAGCTGAAGGACGCCTCTGGATGCGGGAATTTCTCGCTACATTGAAGACCTGTTGGTGACCTTTTGCTGTTGTGTTTTTTTATTTTGGTCGGGTTGTTGTCTCTTTGACACATTCCCCATTTCCATTCTCAATTTTATTCCTATAGATATTTGTCTTAACATGAACAATCAGTACGAAAAATTTAGTGGATTGTTGACTCGTATCTATCCAAAATTCGCAACCTACGTATTTTGTTTTTCATTAAGAGTAGAAACTACGTTAATATTTTTGTTAGTCACAAATGTTTTTGAAAACGACAGACAGGATAATTAATGAAGAAAATTCAACAATAATTCTAATAAAAATCTGTCCTACGCGGAGATGATAAAATATTCTTTACAATACAATGCCACAAAAAACGTAGAATAACTTTAGTTCCAAAAGAAGAAAAACAGAATTGACAAATAATTAGTATTTGTAGAATATTAATATAGAGGTAATTTATCTTATAATGGTCTTCAATTTATCAATCAAATTAAGGATGTAAATGATGTTCGCTCCATTTGTTGTTGATTTTTTTAAAGATTTTTAGAAATTCACTGGTTTCATCAGTCTTTGCTATATACAAAGTTGTGTCCACTATACCCTACTTTTCTTTTCATAATTTTATTTCGTATAGATTTAAAAAAAAACATTTCTTAAAATCTTATAGAATTATTATTATGTTTTCATTGTTTTAAAAAGAGAAAATCAGCCAATGTTTAAAGTAGGTAAACTCTAGAGAGACGCTTGTCCCGCCAAATATCCAATAGATATTATTTTCACCAAAAGCACACCGATCCTTATGCATGTTATGTTTTTTTTCTGATTCCTTTGAAACCACGTAGCGAACATCCTGCACTATACTGGAAGACCATATGCAGCATCTTGATAATAGACTCATATAATTGTACTTTAATAAATTGTCAACCATTTTCAAAAATATATTCTAAGCTTCTGAGTTACATAGATTATTTTCAATCTATTTCAGGTAAATGCTTAAAATACGTTGATGAAACTGGACTTTTACAAACAAATAACTGATTTAAAGAGTTAATTCCCTGAACCAAGGTCTAACTCCTTAAACTCATCATATATATCACGCGTACAGTTTTGTACGCTAAATGTGCGTTTCCCTTCTTCTATAGTCTAGTTAACATGGTAAAACGAAAAAGTTTAAACGTATTGAAAGGACAAACTTTGAACAGGTATAACACGAAGGTGGGAGAAACAAAAATACAGTTTATATGTTCTTTATTGTTTTACTTACCTGGAGGTCCTGTTGGTCCCGTGCCACCTGTCGGACCTTAAATTAAAAATATATATTATCATGATTATGGTCGGTACGATTGATTTATGTTGAATATATTTTAAACAATGTGTAAATAAAAACGTATACTTAATTTCTAAATTTCTCCTGCTGTCTATTATATTTTTTCAATGATGTTAGTAGAGAATATAATATGGCTTTTACAATATAATTTCAATAGTCGACGGATTATATTGGTTGAGGTTCGATAATTTGTGTTATTAAAATGAAAAGATATCTTGTACGCTTCATTGTATATATCAAATGAAAGCGTGTTTAATGCGGCCTGACATCATATGTAAAACGGGCTTTATAAATCATCCCAACTTTGACTGATGTCGATGAAGTGATGCTATTCAAATGGAAGGATTGATAAATACTTTGCAACAGTGCCTATTATCGATATCTAAATCATTCCTCATTACGGCAAATCAATATAAAAATTGATGCAAGAAACATGTTTGACATTTAGTGTCCCTTTATGTACCTCTGATATGTAGGAAACAAATATTACACACCGACGGACGTACGAAGATGTACGCAATAATACATTTAAATACGCCTCATTGGGCAAAGTGAGCTAAAAGGTTACAGGTAAACGAAGACGACGGGCATGGATGAGCCACGCAGTATTATCTTATTCATTGAAGTTTGAACATATTAAAGATTACAAAATTAAATGTCAAATATATATGTTGTTGTACTTACCCATGTCTCCTTGGACTCCCTTGGGTCCTTCCGGTCCTAAAATTGTAAAGATATAATGTTTAGTAGCAACCTTGTTTTAATTAATGTATTCAAGTTATTGCATCCAGTTGCAACTACAATCTAAGGAATGCATTGACGTTAAATGAAGAGGCCTTTAACATTCCCGATGAAGGCAAATAAATTGTTGTTATGGTTGGCGATTTATGTTAGATTTTTGTGGTCAAATAAATCTATCCTGTTGATGTAATGTCAGTGAAGGTACCAAAGCCTTCAAAAAAATAATTTTAACACTATGTTAAACAATGCAGGCAAAACTAAAACAACTGTCTTTCATGTATGTGTATTTACAAATCAATAAACAAAAAATGGATATATGTAATAGATTTCTTCTACAATTGAAGGCTGCAGGCTGCAGACTTGCGGCACATTTCATTTAATGTGATGGTGTTTTAGATGTTTGTGAAAGCGACTTTCTTTATTTACAACGGATTGTGTTTGTAACAACGACACAAGAGACAGAAGTGTTAAACATCAGTTTAACACATCTTGATGTATCAAATTGATATAAAGCACAGTATACAAAGGTTACCCCTTCACCAAAAGAAAAAGTACAATGAAGATAAACTTTGATTGGTCACACATTTTACTTGTTTTCCGTTAAGTTTGAAGTTTTCATTATTGTGTTTTGTTATGTGGGATGCATATCTACTCACCAGGAGGTCCCGTTTCTCCTTTGTCGCCTTTATCTACAGTTATATAAATAGAATGATAACTGTGACTTATTTATTTAATAAATATATCTACTATTTGTATTTAAGTCAAGCGTTCAATTGAGACTAAATAAAGAAAACATTGACGTTTAATTGTGTTTTTTTTCTTTAAGGACATATCTGTAAATATTACATGTATCTGATTGAACAAGAAAAAGAGATACAACAGATTTAGTCTACCTTATATCTTATTTACATTTCACAATGTAGATGAGTTCAGCAAAAATTTTACGAAAAGAATATGATTTAATCTTTCTTTTTTTACTTTCAATAACTATTTTACAACATACGTGCATAATGCATCCTGGGTAATATTTCGAAAAATATACACCAAAACGTCATGTTAGGTTAATAATGATATTAGCAAAAGGAAAATACAACCGATAACGTAACATTATTTACATTTAAGGGTACGAACATTAAAATTACCCATGTTTTTTTAGATTCTGAAAGGGCAAGTTGACACTATAGCCAGAAACGTTTGCTCACACGATTACAATTATATACAGTTGCTGCTTTCAACAAGAAAGCATTCGATGACTACGTTTTTAAACGTTGCAAACTTAAATTTTAAGAACAAAACAAAAGTACAACAGATCGAAGAAAAAATTCTATACATGTACTTGATAGTCAGGTAGGTATCAAACAATTTATTCAATGTCTTAAACTTGAACTATTGTCCAGTATGGTGGCACTACAACAACCATGTACACCTATAAACACTATTTCAAAACGAAAACAAATACATAGTACTTATAAACTAGATTATTCGTCGTATTAGTAAATTATATTTGCAAATTATTAACAATTTGAGGGAGATAATCAGTAAGCTTCACAAAATCAAACAGTCATAATGATGTCGTGCAGTTTGTGCAAATTTTGATTCGTATACAAAAATATAAAATGATTTCACAACAAAGAAAATAATTTACCTGGTGCTGCAACTAACATTGCAATGTAGACAGATAAAATCAGCAGTACATATGACCAGAATAAATGCTTCATTTTGAAGGTTAAGTTCTATACCTCTCTCTGAATATAAAACAATAAATATATATTTGTTTATAATAGCCTTTTATATACATAGTTCGAAGTTTAACTCTTGAACTTAGATTGACACTTTTTTTTAATCAAGTGAAAAGTTTAACTGAATATCATTACCTTTTTTTCAATTACATCTTTATTAATACTTGAAATTATTCATGAATATTCATAAAATTTGCTTGTGTATATTTATCTATTAATTCATTTATTCATTCATTTGTTTGTTTGGAATTGAATTAGAGTTAGCATGTATTTATCGTTCATATTTATATAAAAAGTTGATTTCCTGTACAAAGTAGGAGCGTAAATCAAAACTGTATTGTGTTTCTAGAAACTTTCCACATGCCTATTGACCCCATGCTTTGATTGAAATTATTCAACAGATTTTTTTTTCAAATCAGATTTCATCTTTTTACATGTTTTAATCGATTAATATATTCTATTGATTGTTCAACAATTATACATTTTTACGAGAGAGAAAAGAAATGAAGAATACAAATTTATCACCATGACTATGGTATTTTTTTAATGATCAATTTTGTCGAAATATATTTGTTTGTGAATAAAGTAGAAAACGTATCTCGATGGAAAGTCTAAACGAAAGCAGAAACATGTTGTTTTTACATCATGGTAGAAAAATAGAGCAGTGTTGTTTTATCTAAAATTTGGATATTATCAATAACGCAATTAAATTTTAAAAGGTAGCTTCTTTCGTCTTTTTACATCAACATTTTCTATAAATTAATTACAATTTGTACAATGTACTTGGTACTCTTAAGTAGGTAGTAAAGGTTTAAAAACCTGACATCATACCATGTATTCCAATAACCATTGTGTTTGTATTTAACTATCCTTTATATTGTTGGCTGCCTGACAGAAAGACCCAAGTTATGTTCTCATATATTTTGTGATGGGCATGATACAAACGTACTAACTCCTAACGGGAAGAATTGTCCTGGATTTTCATATGACGAAAACATACTCTTTCAAACAGTTTAATCGAGTTCCTTGCTAGTTTGTGCTGCAATATGTGTTAAATATTTGTTTTTCGTTCCTTTTATTGTACACAGACCAGGAAATGGAAGTGAAGAAGCTGTTGAAAAAATGAATATAGAATATGTGTATATGCCACAAATTCCCCCGCTTGTGAAAAAAAACCTTGAGTAAACTTCCACATATAGATGCCAGATCTGGATTCATGTAGTTTGACCGTTTTGTGATTATACATTGTAAGCACTGTGTATAAGTTTCACTAGTAGCACGATTTCAGTCTGAAACGGTCATTTTGGTCTGATCACATCTTGATTGACTGGATTTACCGCTAGATGAAATCGTCGAGACTTTTTAGACCGTTCAGACTCCGTTACGATCGATAGCCGCATCAGGTAAATCAGTTCGTTAAGGCATGTCCAGACGGAAAAGACTGAATCGTCTAGCGGGCTGTTTAGACCCGTTAAGACAGTGTCAGACCAAACTAGACCATGGACTCAAAATTACGTTAAGATGTTGTCAGACCGTGTTCAGTCGTGTTCCGATTTTATTAATTTGGACAGAAAACGGGTAAAACTTTCCCAGTGTTTATCAGGGGTTGCTCCCCTTTAAAGATTAAAATTAAAAAGAAGACGGTTTATGTTAACTGAAAGTCTGCCATGCTTTAATTAAATAAAGAAAGTACTCCATTCTAATTCATACCTCTTCCTATTTAATTATTTAACATTTTCTATATTAAAAAAAAAACATGAGTGGTTGAAAGTCATACTGCTGCGCAAACCGTGGTGAATTGAGTTTTAAATCAACAGATTGCCGAAATTATATTTAATAATTATTCATTGAATATAAACATCAAAAACTTTATATTTAATAGTTTACTAGTGATTGTAAATAAATATTTATGCAATTACAGACTGGTGCCGTGGGGAAACATGTGTAAACTTGACGTTACAGATAATTTGTATACCCTTAAAAATTACGGATGTCGGGATTAACACTTGAAAACGGAATCTAAATAATATGTTTAATTTATTAAATTGTTGATGTTACTTTTCTTTAAAATAGTAAATAATATGCATTATCATTTAACTTTTCATGTTTTCTATATAAATTTCATTTAAATTATTGTAAACTTAAGACAGGAAAAAACTATAACATTACTATGTATGTCTTTTGTTGTTTTCTGTTTATTGTCATAGCATTGTCCGTTCATTTTTGCCAGACTTGTGCGTTTGATTTCCATTTTTTTTTTTATTGTGTCTATAATCCAAAAGCTATTTATAAATTTCTTAAATACCAGATAAAGAAGCGTTCGTAAAAAATAAAGATTTAATATTATTGCAAAAGTCTGTGAATTATTGAAAATATGACGTTCCGAAAACACAAGTCGCTATATTTAATGCTTGTTAATCTCCGTTACATGTGGTGCGCTCTTTTTTAAATACATTTCTGTTAAATAAAAAAAGTGTAAAAACAGTTATCGGAATCCAGCAGAAAAAAGGAAAAACGAATAGTGACTATCTAACTTATTTTTCAAATATCGAATACACAAATAAATCTCTAACCATCAACGCTTGCAATTTGTTTTTACTGACAGGTGTCTGCTGGCATTCGATTGGATATCAGTTTTATGTAGGCGTAACAATTCATCACATTTATCCAATCAGCTGTCGTGCGATCTCATGAGGTCCACATAGTTTAGTTTTTTATACATGTAATGGTAACGATAAAAATTATTCGTGCAGAATATACATATACTATGAAACAATTAATATCCTGTTCAAAAATGACATACGTGACACCATATTATACCAAATAACTATTTAAAAACTAAGACAGAAAAACATATAAAATATCATTCATAACAATTACTATTTAAAAGTGAAATAGTTTAGTATTAGTATCATGGTCCCAGCAATTTAATTTTTTTTTTATAAAAGGACGTTGTTGCAATGGGGTGACAGGGACTTTACGGTGCGTCTAAAAACAACATAGGCCGCCGTGGTGCACTAAGCTTTCGAAACTGCACTAAGACCATGATGGAACATTATAGCGAACTTTCTATACTTATGAAATGTCCATGTGTGGAAAAGAGATCTTACTATACACTGTACGGACATTAAGACTTATTCACTAGCTGTGATATACAATAAAGGATTTAGCAAGGATAGCAAGGATAAAAAATTACGATTTTAATAATGCTATAAATTAAATGAGAAGTGTACGGAATTCGCCAAAAAACAAACGTATTTTATAATCACGAAATAATTGATATCGAATTTAGATTAGATTTGTGATCGTTGGAATGTATTAAGACTGTTTAAAATATCTATCTCTTTATAATATAACCCTTTCAATTATGAATACTTATAAACTGATTTTAAAGTGATCAAACGGAACACATACTACAGGAGATGTGGGATATATTTCAATTTGACAGCAACCAAACGACAAAAAACATAAATGAATCAAGAGCGCATGTTTAGTCTTCAACAAGAAACAGGTGTCTATACAAAAGGTCACGGTCTGAATCGTCCTAAGTTTGTATAAAATTTGTAAATACAATAAATAAAAACAATTACATGAAAGAGTCTTAACAACTTAATATTCATTATTTACACAAGTTCGAATGATCTAAATAATCTACATTGTTTTTTATCGTTACAGACACGTTTGTAAAGCTCATTTTCTGTATTCCTAATTTTTTCTACGGTCTTCTCTTTTTGTCATTTATAACCCACAAAAGTTGCTCAACCTTTCATTCTGACAGCGTGAAAGACCAGAACCAAGGTAACACACTATTATAAGTCAATGTACACACAGTGTTTTCACAAACCGGTAATTTCTTCACCCAGGGATATGAATTTGACATTTAAAGTCCCTCAACAGCTTTACAATACCCGGCCGTGTCATTTCCGTATATTGTAGATGAAACGGATAATACACACAATGAATTCCATACACCATACATACCAATACAGGGGAATTTTACCTTTTTGGAGGACTCCGAAGAGGTGGTGCATTGCATGTGCGCTAATTTTGAACAAATATACAATCTTTTATTTGGGGTACGTCTGAACACCGCTAATGACCTCCTTAGTGCACTCATGACATACAATGTGCACTCAGGATCCTTCATATTCATCCTATTTGCACACGGGATGGGTGAATATATTCATTACACGGTGATTATTTAAGAGTTTAATAGATTTTCTTTTTTATATAAGATGACCGAAAATGCTGTCTCAATTCAGAGTCAGAGTTAAGTACGTATATAGTACAGAATAGTATAGAACGTGAAAGCGATTCTTTTGATATAAAATTTGCAGCAATTATCCAGTATAAAAGGTCTGTCTATCTATAGCTACATCCAACGCTTTACATGTCATGATATAATGATATTCGTCAACTCTCAATCATTGTTTTACAGCCTTTTTTACCATGTAAGATTTGTGTTGAATTGCGTGCATATTAAAAATGTGTATTTATTCCATATTCGATTGTGAATCTCGTATTGACCTATTAGTGGTTTCTCGAGCCGCAGAAATGACAAAGTCTGTCTTGAAAGGGGTTAGTTATTATGACTTTATGGAATTATACTGAATATAAAAGGGAATTTAACGTATGGATTTTTAAAATTGTTGAAGGCCGTACATGACTATAGTTGTTAATTTCTGTTTCAGTAAAGTTAATCTCTTTTCATGCTTTTAGAGAGTTGTCTCTTTGGCAATCGTACCACATCTCGATCTTTTTTAAATTTCTTTTTATATATTTAAAGTTAGACTTCAATCCCCCCTATTTTTCATGAAACTCCTCATAGATTTATAATAGATAGCTTACATATAACATATGTTTTGATAGCTAATATAGATCTTATTTTAGTTTAAAAACTTTACGAATGCTCAGCAAAGATTAAGCGTGTTGCCGCATGATTCGAAGTAAACAGACTACCGCTAGGCCATTTCACCTCAAAATATACAAAATATCGTTGCATCGGTAAAACTTTGAATCTTTTTTGAGAAAACTATTAGAATTTAAAGCTGCCCTGCTTTTATAATAACTGTTTACTTGTTATCATTTCAAGTTAAGTTGCTTTACATTATGAACTGATACTGGTGAGCACCCAGCCACTTTAAAAGGGGCTCCCAACCGTGCACCAAAAAAAAGGACGAACTATATGTCCCTATTCAAATGCATTGATCGTCTAAAAAGTCTAAGATTCGACGGTGTTCTTCAACAATATGGTTTGATAAATGTCTTTCGAAACTCATTATACTTTTCACATACTATAATAAAATGATATTCATCTCCAAATACTTGTTTATCACACATATTACAAAATATAGGATATCTCTCAATATTATAAAATCGCGTGACAAGTTTCTATATTCAAACGGTGAGCAGATGTATGCGGTCTTTACAAATAAATGATTCTATAAATAATTTTAATACAGCATGATCCAAATAAAATTGTTGGGGTCAAATACATCTTTGCAACAAACATTTAGGCGAGTCTTCAAAAAGTTAGTTCATTTCACTATTAAAGCTACCGTTTAATCTATCTTTGAATTCAATTAAAAACAAATTCACATTTTTTACACCCTGATGTAACCGTACTTTTAAAGCGTAGTCATCCGTATCAATAATTGTTTAATATCAAAATTGAAGTGCATGAGTATTATTAACGTCTGGGATGAGTGTGAGAAATCTCTGTTGATGGGAATAAACCAAATTTAGCTGAATTTGAATTATTCAAAATAATGAAAAGGCAAGCTAGTGTGTGTTTAAAATGATATTGTTGGAATGGATTTATAACATGAAAAATGTGACACAGTGTGTAACCGATTTTACGTTGACTTGGACTCCGAATTTGAAAATAATATATTTGTGAAATCACATTCTACAATATGACATATTTTGTAAGTACTTTAACCTTTTATTCTAATAAAAGTATCTTTGAAATGCATTTTATAGCTGACTATGCGATATGGGCTTTGCTCATTGTTGACGGCCGTACGGTGACATATTGTTGTAAATGTCTGTGTCATTTTGGTCTCTTGTGGACAGTTGTCTCATTCGCAATCATACCACACCTTCTCTTTTATATTTCTATAGCTATTACTTACAACTGTCATGTGCACATGTTCCAGGCTCGTGCAGCTGAAAGAGGTCTCCTTTCAAGTTTGAAAATATGTAAATAGGTAGGGAAAACTATCAAAAATATATATTACAAAAAAAATCAGTAAAGTTCCCACTACTCTTTTTGTGAACTTTCTTGCTATTCCCGAGTGTGTTTTAATCGAAGAATTTTCTCTCTAATGACACTATGGTTATGTTAATTCATCATGTATACCAGAATTGAAATTTTATATTTACGGAAGACTTGCGTTTCGTCTAAGAAAAAGGCTCATTTGTGCGCTCGAATCAAAAATTTTAAAAAGGCAAAATAAAGTACGAAGTTGAAGAGGATTGAGGACCAACATACCTAAAAGTTTTCCCAATTTCATCCACTGAAAGGTAATCTATTCCTGAGATAGAATTTAGCCTTAGTGTTTCAAAAATAAAAAAAATTGTTAACTGTAAATTTAGAATTATGAATATATCAATGATAACTCTTCCATCCTTCAATTGCAAACCACATAAAACCTAAACAATTCAAGTGCACTTATAAATTAAATGATGAAAAATTGAATGGCGTACAAAAATAGCATAGGTTTGGTTTGGCAATCTTCGTTTAGAGACCTTTGTGATTTATGCAATCTTATTTATGGGCTAGCAAGCATAAAGAATTACAAGTACTTTAAATGTATAAAATACATATTTTCTACAATGATATATAATTAGGTATGGAAATTAAAAGCCTAATTCAAAAACATAAAAAGGATCTTTATTTGTATCTTTAAATATCCTCGAAAATAACTGTGCGTTTGAAAGCTTCTTTTGATATAATTTACACGTATATCGAAATGTGTTCATACCAATTGTACCGCTTAATACCGAACCCGCTTAACCTTAAAAATTAAGACATTGCACGATAAAAACATTACAGTTTTGTTCATTACAGGTATTTTATCATATCCACAGTTGAATGCACAATATCCCCACCAAGAGAACCGTCTACTGTTAGAGGAGGGACGACAGCCTAGATGTGGTGTGCAAAAACAATAATCACTTGGTACGGTTTTAGTTTGCATATTGCAATTTTGAATAGTATCGATCGATTCGTGTTTTAAAATCAAATTAACGCTACTGCATTCACTGATGACCGAAAAATTATTTAATATATATATAAAAAAAACAATGTATTTGTTACATGTTTTTGGTAATTTGGGCCAATTTTGAAGGAGTCAAGAATTGTATACTAGTATCATGGAGTTTCCTTATTGTATATAATTAGCATAATTTTAAATGTTTCTTTATTTTTAAACATCCAATTTTCTGCTATAAATGAAAATTAGACTGTTGGAAAGCATATGTTTTGCTCTATTGTATTTTTAGCTCACCTGGCCGAAAGGGCCAAGTGAGCTTTTCTCATAACTTTGCGTCCGGCGTTAGCTTTTACAAAAATCTTCTGCTCTGAAACTACTGGGCTAAATTAAACCAAACTTGGTCACAATCCTCATTGGGGTATCTAGTTTAAGAAATGTGAGGCGTGACCCCGCCAACCAACCAAGATGGCCACCACAGCTAAAAATAGAACATAGGGGTAAAATGCAGTTTTTGGCTTATAACTCAAAAACCAAAGCATTAAGAGCAAATCTGACATGGTTAAAATTGTTTATCAGGTCAAGATCCAACTGCCCTGAAGTTTTCAGATGAATCGTTCAACCCGTTGTTGAATTGCTGCCCCTGAATTGGTACTTTTAAGGAAATTATGTTCGTTTTCGCTTATTATCTTGAAAATTATTATAGATGGAAATAAACTGTAAACAGCAGTAATGTTCAGCAAAGTAAGATCTACAAATAAGTCAACATGATCAAAATGGTCAGTTGACCCCTTAAGGAGTAATTGCCCTTAATAGTCATTTTTTACCAATTTTTTGTAAATTTTGTAATTTTTTACAAAAATCTTCTCCTCTGAAACTACTGGGCAAAATTAAATCAAACTTGGCCACACACATCATTAGGATATCTAGTTCAAAAATGTGTGGCGTGACCCCGCCAACCAACCAAGATGGCCCCAATGGTCAAAAATAGAACATAGGGTAAAATGCAGTTTTTGGCTTATAACTCAAAAACCAAAGCATTTAGAGCAAATCTGGCATTTTTTTTACATTTTTCATAAATTTTTGTAGATTTTCAGATAATATTTTCCACTGTTATTACTGAGCCAAGTTCATTATAGATAGAGATAATTGTAGCAACAAAAATGTTCAGAGAAGTAAAATCTACAAACACATCACCATCATCAAAACACAATTTTGTTATGAATTATTCTGTGTCTATTGTTTAATATGCACATACACCAAGGTGAGCGACACAGGCTCTTGGGAGCCTCTAGTTTTGTGTTGCATATATATTATTATGTATAAGGGATAATTGAAATACGAAGATTTTTCCAACTGCATAAAATTTCAAAAATTGCAACTTTTATTAAATGAGACAAACAATATTTCAAGAGAAGCAACGAACCTAAAAATATACCGGTAAATTTTTGCAATTTCTTTTTTTTTCCTCCCTTAAAATGTCGAGATTGAAAACGCATTTTTTTTCTTTAGAGTACGATATGACGTGTTATTTTAAAATGAAACTCGATTTGTTTTCCCTCAAATTTTGAAAAAATCTTCTTTTTTTTTTAAAGTAATACTCCTTATACGTTCAACATTCAAAGTTTTCATTTGATGTTAATGAAATGTATGTATCTTTCACTCAGTAAGGACATTGGTCAGCAGAAATTCAAGGTTGGTCAGGTTTGAGTGTTCACGTTTCTCGGACCGACATATTTTTGGTCATGCCGAGTAATCCTTGATCACAACTCTGTTGGACCTCCTACGGCATCCATTGGTTATTAAAAAGATTAAATAAAAGAACCGGTAATAAAAAACCATATTAACCTATCAAATGCACCGTTAATGAAATAAAAATATTGCCAATGGACTACTTCAACCTCCTTTTTTGGCGCTTACAATTTTCAACCCTCGAATTAAGCTTTCCAATCTAACTAAAATTCAAAACTTGCTATCTAACCGATCTTTTCATGTACCGGACAGGCAACACTCGTTATTTTATAAGAAAAGCCTGCTTCTCCGTGTTATAAACTTGTGATAGATATAGCCGAAATTTCGGCATTGAAGTGAATATACATCTCACAAACAGGATTTTTGAATAACGATTTTGAGTGATCACCTACCAAACCAAGCTCTGAATACTTCACTCCCATTTTGTTTGGGAGTAAATCATCGATGTTTACAGCAGTATCAAAGAATAAGATGATGATGGTAGAAAGAACTATGGGCGTCATGTGGCAAATATTACATGCATATCGGACCAGGAGTTGTAAATCTGTATGAAAAAGATTTCCAATACAACCATATTTAGAAGGAATGTTTACATGCTATACTCTCGTACTAAAGTATGAAGGGGTTCTTGTGTCGTTCACCTTAGACACACATCTTTTTAACGATATTTAAAAAAAGGCGGAACCAATTTAATGTCATTTTTCTATATTTTTGATATTACTAGAAGTCTTTTATATGGCAATAATACTCCTATTCAGCGGACAAGCAGTTTATTCTTTTTTCTGTTATTGAATACCAAGAAAGAAAATAAATCCCGAACTTAATTTGAAACTTTGATACTCAATAGTTTTCCAGCAAAATATTCACATCCCTTGGGTATAATTAGTGTACGTCCAGTGGCATATGTATAACATGCATGTCGGAACAGGAAATTTGGCATAACGTACTTTCAGAACCATGTTCACATTATAAAACCGTTGATTATACCCAACAATTGTGATGACGAATTCCTCCCTTTAATTTGTTCCGAGAACAATTAAATTGAAATAGAAATCTGTAATTTTACTATGTCCATAACTTCGTTGAACCATAAAGCAAGTTAAATATCGACCTGTATTTAATTCAAAATGGGTTTTCTTTTTCTTCTTTTTGGTATACAATAGTCCATCGACATCCCATGATAACATACAGTTTTCATGCGAGGACTTTTAACCAAAATTAAACAAAATGTATGTTTCTTTCTTATGTTCAATGAAAAAATGCCGGTATATAATTTTAAATTGCAACTATCTATAGTTCCGTAACTTTCTATCCAGGCGTACAAACGAATGGTCGACAAGACCGTATATTTTTGTTAAATCAATATTTCTTGTATGTTTCAAGCTGTCCTTCACTTTAGACTACTAGACGAATCAGAGGCGGATTTAGGGGGGGGGGACCGGGCCCCCTTATTGGGAAAAAATTGGTTGCTTATATAGGGATTCATTGAATCGTGACTGGAGCGGGCCCTCTCTTAGGTCAGTCAGTGGGCCCCCAATTATGAAAATTTCTGTATCCGCCACTGCGAATACTTACATTCCCCCAAATTTACCCTTGGAAAAAAAGTGTAAACAGATTTTTATTTTATCAAACCTTTTTTTTTTTAAATTATTTAGATTTTTATAAATAATATTCTTTACACCAGAAATGTTATTTATAAACAAGCGTTTGAGTTTTAGTAATATTGACCAGTATATCACTATTGCCCACGCAAGACAGAGATGTATATTTAAAAATACCCGACAGGAAATCGCTTGAATACCCGGACGTGTCACCTCAGAATACCTTTGGGAGTAATACCTTTAACCAGGGACGTATATAAGTCCTTGCTTTAACCATGCAGGTGATCAGACGGTGTCTTCTCATTTATCCAACTTTTAAAAATGGCGGCACGCAGTGAATTGATACTCTAAATTTTAAAATCGATGGTGATCTCTTGTCTAGCAGAATACAACTTTAATATCTATGAATTTGAGCATGTTTATACAGAATGGACATATTTTTTAAAATATCATTTTTTGATTTTTGATAAAATTCACAATATGTTTAAGTGAAATTATTTTGCAGAAGTATGTTGGAATGCTCGTGAAAAAGTCACTATGTACTAAATATCTATTGGGAATGTTTCTCAATGTATTCATATATATATATGTGCAGCCATATGACTATTTCATACCAAAAATATATATTGTAACTTTTTTTCCTGTGACTTTTTTTCCGTGACTTTTTTTCTTGTGACTTTTTTTCCTACATTCGAATAGTCATGCTTTACGAATTTCTTTTACATATATGATGCAGTCTGTATCATCGGGCTATATAAGTACTGAGTATTATACCTTGACTTTCCCGGGTATTACAAATCAGCATGTATATTACCGATTTCATATTTTGTTGACCGAATGAGAATATGTTTATATTCAAGGAAACATTGGGTATCAAATTAATATAGGTGGTTTTTATTTATCTTCGTATTAAATTAAAGAAATTTGAAAATACTATTGCGTGTCTGGTATAAAGTAGACTTCTTGACTGTTACCGTAGAAATAATATGCCCTATACTGACGAATATGAATGACAAGTCTTGCAAAGGAACAAGATTTAAAGCATATCGACTTTCCAGCCGGGAGCGTCTAAACACTCGGCTGCTAAGGAGTCCACTCTGTCTTAAACAGTTCACAAACGGTTTCTTGCACTAAATCGTTTCAGCTGAACTATCTTTTTTTTACGGTTTCATTCCATGTACACAAGCAAAGTTGACTTTCGATATTTTACCAAATGATACGAAACATTTGAATATGTCATAAGTATTACTCCATATATAAAAAAGAACATGTGGTATGATTGCCAATGAGACAACTGTCCACAAGAGACCAAAATGACACAAGCATTAACAACTGTAGGTCACCGTACGGCCTTCAACAACGAGAAAAGCACATACCGCATAGTCAGCTATAAAATGCCCCGATATGACAATGTAAAACAATTCAAACGAGAAAACTCACGGCCTTATTTGTATAAAAAAAAATTAACGAAAAACAAATATGCAACACATAAACAAACGACAACCACTAAATCACAGGCTCTTGACTTGGAACAAAAAACACATCCATAAATAATGTGGCGGGGTTAAACATGTTAGCGGTATCTCAACCCTCCCATATTTTTTTTAAATGATATTTCGTCCTAAATATGCATAAAATTTTGCCACTGGACGTTATGCAATCAACAATCAATCGATAACATTTTGAACTAAAATATGAATTCAACAATTTAGTTAATTTTCTTAATTCGTTTTTGAGCAGAAATAAATTCCATAGAATAGATTAAGTATGTAAATATATGAAAACAGTATATTGTGGTCTTGTGATATAGTTGATATTTTCAAATATTGGTTCCATTGTTTGCAGTTCGTCGCCTCCCCACTTGGCTGTTGTCTGCTCTTTGGTTGTTTTGTTGTCTCATTCACACATTCCCTGTTTCCATTCTCAATTTCATCTTTTTTTAAATTTTTATTGTATATGCCAGAAAATGAATTAGCCCAGTTTAAATGAAAATAAAGAGAATAAGGATATTGTTGAAGAGAAATTACATTTCCGTGTGGAATTCGCCTCAGGTGTTTTTTGAAGTTTGATATCCAACTTCTTAATCCGCAATCCACAAATCCTCGACAAACTTGTATATTGTATACCATCATGCTCATGTGCCATCAGGGACTGTGATAAATATGTTATGGTTTTAAACTCTGTCAAAACCAAAATGATTGAATATATATATATCTAATTTAAATTCATTCATGCATGCAGTAATACAACAAAATCATTTCTTTTAATTTATGATAGCTGCAAGTGATAACAATTGTCCAATCTTATAGCCATTGTTCATTATAGATAAGAATATAAAAAATAATAAAAATAGTTACTTTGATATACACATTAATTTTTTTTTTCGTATTCTTATTTATAATATAGTATAGTCTAAAGTAATTTGCTACTCTGGAAAAATATTAATTAAGATTATTATTATTTACAATGTTAATAATCCGAAAAATTAAAATAAAAAGAACTTCGATTCCAACCAATGAAATGTCGTACACCATTCATTCACACCATTCCCGATTGCACGTTACACGATCACACCATTCCTCATACACCATTACACCATTCTCCTTACACCATACACCATAGCACCATACACCTTACACCATTACACCATACACGTTTTTTTTGGGGAAGTTTACACCATGTAAGGGCTGAAGTGGTTAGTTCGTATAATAAGTCAACGTTCGGTATAAGCCAGGGACTCATGTTTTACACCAGGAACGGTGAACACTATAGACATCCAAAACCTTTGATTTTAAAAACATGGAACAATTTTATTGCCAATCAGCCAATTATTGTACAACTAAATAATATTTTTGACTTATTGGCACTCATACCACAATGCACAACTTCTTATAAGCGTGATTTTTTATTTAGCGTGCGCCACTCGGCACGTGACCAACGGCTTAATGCAAATTCCCAATCATCACAATAAAAAGGGTGAAACAGCTTGTATACTTTGAGCTTTCAAACTAAATGGTAACCCCAACCCCCAACATAGAATGGTTCAAATTTTGAGTTGGAGCCGTTAGACTGCTCTATAATTTGATATAATTTGTCTCGGTGGATCCAGGGGGGGGGGGTCCGGGGGTTGACCCCCCTTTTTATGGCCGATCAATGCATTTGAATGGGAGCATATACTAGTACTTGGACCCCCCCCTTTTACTCTGGGTTGGGACCCCCCTTTTTAAAATGGCTGGATCCGCGTCTGATTGCAGTACACTGCACTGTGAGTATTTGTTAGATAATCACGCGCGATTTTATAATTTAAAGGAAATGCTTCACGAAATAACTAAGATCAGTTTATTTGTACTCGTAACAAAAAGGAGAAAAGATGGGACTGCCTCTCTTCAATTGTGTCTAGTTACCAAAGTAAAATCAAAATTTAATTCTCTGACAATGCACATGGTGATATATTGTATATGTCCTTCCAACACTTACACTTGTTCTTTTATTTGTGTGGCTATTTAATGACCATTTTAATTCAAAGCTTGGATTTGCATCCTTCATTTTCCAGTACTCCAGAATATCTACATACATGTACATATCACAGTAAGAAATTAAAGTTGTGTGTTAAACGTCAATGCGAAAGCAAAAAATCCATAAATTTTGTTAGAGGGCACAAATGTTTCTTTCGTCTGACAGCAGGTATACAGTTATCGTAAATTATAGAAACATATATAAAAAATCGAAGAAAAACATTATTTTTTTTAACACAAAACAAAGAAAAGAACTGATAAGTGCGGGTAATCCATGCGCCTTGCCTCTCTGATGTTTCGATATTTTAAAAATTATTTATTCTTTTATTTATTTTAACACGAGAAAACTACACCAGTGAGTTCCATATATGTCATAAACTTACAGCTGGTCCTGAATATGCATGAAGTATTTGCCACTGGACTTTAAACAACCAACAATCAATAATACTACAACTTATAGTATATATAGTTGCGAACACACAAAACGTATATTATAATTTTACAATTAGCCAAATAAATAGAATACAATGATACACACTACTTTATATAACTGACACAATTTAAAGGAATACTCTCTAAACTATACAAGTAGAGAAGCGAACAGTTTCTTTTGAATATTAAACAAACTTCCGAACAGTACATGTTTTTTAATGGTTTTCTATGCGGGGCTCAAATATTTTGCATGGTCTTTTAGTGTTTAGACATATATGAAATTGTAAGAACCTTTAACGTATAATAGTTTAAAATTCGTTATTTTGCTCAATATAAGAAAAACAAACACATGTATATTAAAAACTGACGGTCAGAAATCACTAGTACGTATATACACAAATTCATTAATTCTTTATGAACGTTTAGCCCTACGGCACCTTTTTATTAAGAATGATGATGAGAGTTATTGTAAAATATAATAGGCATATACTTTCTTACGTTATGGATCATTGATTTTGTTACCTGTTGACCCGGTTGATTACTAGCACGTGCCATTGAACTCGACCATTTTAACTAACACAGATTTTGTTTAAAATGAACGCCATACATATATACTAAGTACTATACACATATTATATGAATTAGAAAATAAATATTATAAGGATACAACATTGTTGAATGGAAATGTTTATACGGTGATACTTTAACACGGTCCCGACAGAGACTGAATGCAGTATCATGATCAGCTTTCGGGATCCGGGAAGTCTTTTTATTTAATTTCCGGATGTCGAGAATATGTTTTTCCAAGTTTAATAGAGCAACTCGCACGAAAAAAAATAAACATAAAAAAGCAACTCCTTCTACGGTAAACTATGACATATATAAACAGATAACGAAGTAAAGCAACTGTAATACTTAAAACAAAAATATGAATGTGTTAATTTGCTTCCGCTGCATTTCTGTGGTTTGTCTCATTGGCAATCATACCACACTTCCTTAACTTTTTTAGGTAACGTTTAGGATTTTCCGTTACTTTTTAATCTTCAAATACGAAAAACATTTTCACCGGTGTTCACAACATTTTAAGGTTAAATTTATGGCATACATTTTGGTGTGTATACAATAAAATCCGTCCTTGCATTTAATTATCAATATATATTTATATATACTAACATTTATTGAAAAATAAACAATTATATAGACGAATAATTTATTAGTTCCTCAACAAAACAAGAAAAGAAATAAAGAATCAACAGAAGATTTAATCTTTATTTATCTTTTTAATTAACCAAAATATACTTCGAATTGTAATATTAAAATAAATATATACATATTAATCTAAAATGCGTTATCGAGTAGAAGGGGCGCAACTCGTGGTATCAAAACCGGTATACTGAACGGATCTAAACAGGGTCTGAAAATTTTGAACGTAATTTTGTATCCATGGTCTGTTTTGGTCTGACACTGTCTTAACGGGTCTAAACAGCCCGCTAGACGATTCAGTCTTTTCCGTCTGGACATGCCTTAACGAACTGATTTACCTGATGCGGCTATCGATCGTAACGGAGTCTGAACGGTCTAAAAAGTCTCGACGATTTCTTCTAGCGGTAAATCCAGTCAATCAAGATGTGATCAGACCAAAATGACCGTTTCAGACTGAAATCGTGCTACTAGTGTTTAATAATATTTTGTTGAGGCAAACTCAAGTTAGAGATCGGAAACATTTTTCCGATCTTAAGGATCCGTGTTGACATTTGTATCATTGATGCTCATACCACATATTCTTACATCTTCTAACTCATCAGTAAACGTGACGCCACACAATATCGAACTTTTTAAAGCTCGGTTTTGTTGGGTTAGAAGCATTGCGTATAAGGTTTGTAACATTTGGTTGAGACAAACTTCTTTGAGTGAACGGAAAAGAAAACATCAGCATTTTTTTATGTTTATAAAGGACATGATAACTCATGAACGGTAAACGTGACAATACTATATTTGAAATTTGATTTTATGTTTTGTTGAAATAAGCATTGTCCTAAGTTAGGGACAGGGTTGGTATTTAATTAACATGATTAACCCCGCCTTATTTTGTATGTATGTGCATGTCCGAAGTCAGGAGCCTGTGATTCAGTGGTTGTCGTTTGTTTATCTGTTAAATATTATTTTTTGTTATTAAATTAGCCCGTCAGTATTCTCGTTTGAATTGTTTTACTTTCTCATTTCGGTTCTTTTATAGCGGACTATGTATGGACTTTGCTCATTGTTGAAAGCCGTATGATGACCTATAGTTGTTATTTTTTGTCATTTGGTAACTTTTGGAGAGTTCTAATTGGCACTCATGCCACATCTTCTTTTTTATTTTATATAAGTTTAATAGTATTTGATTGCATAAGGCAACCTAAAATTAGGAGAACGGAACACATCTTATGGGACGTTTGGGACGGACGGACTAAGGTAACACTTTATGCCCCCTACCCTACGGTCTATTGATAGATTTGAGGAAAGATGTGTACTTTTGATGTGACGTCATCAGACATGGTCTCTTTTTTGTCATTACTTCACAATAAGAAAATTCAGAAGCAAACTAGAAAATTTAACGTCACTATGAATTTCAACAAATCATTTGCTGCAAAAAGATTTTTCACTAGTGAGGAGAAAAATTTGTCTCACACCGGTCAGGAAATGTGAAAACAGCACAAAAAATTGAAAAATCTTGCATTTGGATTGGCTTCAAAATCAAAATTTGTATCAGGCTATTTTTGTTAGCAGGGTGAACCTAATTATAAACATTTCGGAGCATACAATTACACTTTATTATGACAATAGAAACTTTTCACATGCGCCTAGACTCTCATGGATTGGTTTAAATTATATTTAGATAAATAATCAAATATTATTTTACTTACACATTGGTGAATTCAATTTTTTGTTCCATGATTATAGATTTCTACGAGAGAAAAAAAATAAAATATAAAGAATAAATATTTAACGCCATGAATGAATGAAAACGTGTACTTGGTACTCTTAAGTAGGTAGTACAAATGTTTAAAAACTAAACTAAACATCATACGTGTATTGCAATAAGCAGACGGGTTATGTTGTTGATTTTATGATGGTATGTGATACTAAATCCTTTAAAGGAGGGACTGTATTTGATTTGCATACACTGAAGACATACACTTTCAATCAATTTCATAAAGGTCTGGAGCTGGCATGTCAGTAACTGCTATAAGTCTGGTCCTTGTTAATGTATGTGTCATTGTCATTGTGCTTAGTTTCGTCTGGTACCTTTTTGTCACATCGGACACGGACTTCTTTAAACTTAGTTATATAGTGCGTATTGATGTGTGTTTGATTATTGTACATTGGCTAGAGGTGTAGGGGAGGTTTAAGTTCTCGCAAGAGACGTTTAAAACAGCCACATGTTTGTGCTTGTTCTAAGACAGGAATCTCTGGCCTTTGTTATTATTATTTGTTTTAAATCTTAACTTATTTATATGTTTTGGAGTTTGGTTTTACGCCCATTTTGACTGAACTAGTACGCATTTTATTTAGGTGATAGCTGACGCCCATCTCCGTTTTAAAGACTGTCTCGCTGTGTTGAAGACACATTGGTGGTCTAACTTCGGCTGTGTTCTGCTCCTTGTTCGAGAATGTCTCTTTGACACCTTCTGCATTTCCATTTCCATTTTAAAGAATGTAAGTTTCATATGAAAATGAAATCTTTTAATCTCAGAAGACGATTAATGAAAATCTTGTATTGCTTTAGTAGTACTATGTGCTGACAGATGCAAAATGTTTCAATCATTTTACCTTACAGATCATTTTATGTACATGTAGACATGGATGCTAGGTTATTAAATCTTAAAAATCCAAACAGAAGGTATACGCATACAATAAACTGAACTCAATGCAAAGAACCTTTAAAATATACTAAGACAGAGAGCTCAATCTAATGATATATTGTGTTATACTGGGCACTTGTAACTTGAATAACACTACCTGTTACAAATTGCATTGAGATCCTGAAAAAATATTTACAAATAACTTCTTTTAGAAGTAGAATTCGGAGGAAGTAAAAATGTGTGTCTATGGGCATCTGAGTCAACTTCCACATACGCATACAGATGCCTGATTAATGTATTTAAGACAGTTTTGTGATTAAAAACATGCATTGTGTATACGTTTAGTATCATTTGGTTTAAGAACGAAAACGACAGATTTAACTATTTTCCTTTTTGAGGCTCCGTATTTAGGGCCGTACTTTAAATTATAATAGTTTACTCTTTACAAACTGTGGCTTGGATAGAGACGTATCTCATTGACACTCATACAACCTCTTCTTATATTTCTATTAACCCATGAACAGTCCAAGTCATGCCATCCAATATCAAACGTGATCTGTGTTTTGTGATAAAAAGCATTGTGTATAAATTTTATAACATTTTGTTGAGGTAGACAGAAACTTTTTGTTTGGATGTATAGAACAGACATACCAGGGTTACACTTTATGCCCCCTCTACTACAGTGGCAACACAGACGTTCTGACTACTAATGATATTCAACCAGCACTGGCGTCAACCCATATACAATTTTGATTTCTTGATTTTTCGAAAATAAAGCCATGACAATGCACCCCCTTCACACGGAGTGTCAACCTTTAATTAATTCTGCAGATACATTTTTTGTAACATTTTATAGGTTTTCAGTTTAAGTTCAACTGGCAAACTAAATTGTTCATCATTTTCTTTTTTCATGTCTTTTAACAATCTGTTTTGAACATAACGATTGTTAACATACTGCACAAATTGTCTAGCAAATCTGACATTATTTCGCCAAATGGCTTTATGTACAAATCGTTGGCCACTTGAAGTGTTCTTTTAAAAGTTCTAAAATTATTGACAGAAAATAAGAGGTGAGTAGTCAAAAATAAACTAAACTGACGGAATGACTGATTTAAAAGAATAGGATTTTTGATATATTGTATGTTTAGATTGACGTAATTATATGCGATTCTATATTTTTGTCCAGTTTCCAATGTCAAAATGATTAAAATAAGAACATATTTTCCTGACAGTTTCTTTTTTCGGCGATGCTGACATGAACAATGAAATAAAACCAGTTAAGCGTCGTTGACCCTCTTTTTCTTTTAATTCGTATTCTTGTAGATATCTTCTCAAACTTCAACGGGAACATTAGAAAAGAACCCGGATAGAACCAATAGGTTGGGTTGTTATAACCAAACCCAGTTACTATATGGTTTCGAACCGGGTTCTGAACAGAAAGTCCTGCATAGAACCAAAGTTTTGAACCAGAGTGTCTAGATACCTCATTGCCTTCGGATAGATCATGACATTTTATGCCTTCAACGTATTTCATTTATTTATTTAGTACATTTATATATCATTTGTTTATATATTTATCTAGCTATTCATTTATTTAATTATTTATTTATTCATTAAAGTTTTTATTTATTGATGTATCTATTCCTTTATTTATTTATTTATTTATATATCTATAACGTGATAGTACCCAAATTGCACCTATTTTTACATTTTTTTAACCAACATTTATTTATGCTTTAGACAAAAGTTTAATTATGTGACACTGTTTATTTTGAAAATGTATCCTTATTTATCATATGGTTTCATCAATTTCATTTTGATTTCATATGGAATCATAGAAAAATTGGTCTAAACTGACCGCCAAACCATCAATGATTATGTAATGAGGAGTACCCAAATTGCATTATTGGCTTATTTTCGCATCGTCAAAAGTCGATTAACAGCGCCTTTTTTGAATTACTTCAAATATTTTGAACAATTGGATATGAATCCATGCTTATTCTTCATTTTTTAAGAAATGGATACTTGTAACATTGTATTTGCTGATTTAAAAAAAAAAGATTTTTCCGTACATTTTGCATTTTCAATAAATACTTTATCTGTTGATAACTACTGTGAACGTTTTGTGTATATCTAGATATTTTTAGCAATGTTAAAGGGCGAGCATAGTATCAACTCATAAAAATACAAACTGTTTAGTCGCTAGGAAATCTTATATGATTTTTGCAGCGAGTTTTGCTAAATAGGTGGAATTTGGGTACTCGGTGCAATTTGGGTAATGCAACGTTATATTTTTATTTATTTAGATATCTATTTATATAATTGCTTTTATTCATATGATTATCATAATCGTTTTTAAATTATTTCTTTATTTTTTTTTCAACTATTTATTTATAAATGTTTGCATTTATTCATGAAAATTGATAATATTTATTTGTGTTTGTAATTTATGTATTCACCAGACCAGTACTCAGCAGTTCTGTGTTGACTTGATTTATCATTGCTCTGTTCTAAATTATAAATTATCTGTTAACACAACTTTGAATTTTTTGAGGAATCTAAGGCTTTTCTACCATAGGAAAAGATTACCGTAGCTGTATTTGGCAAAAAACTTTTAGGAATTGTGGTTCTCAATGCACTCCAATTTTGTACCTATTTGGCCTTTTAAACATTTTTTGATTCGAGCGTCACTGACGAGTCTTTTGAGTCGAAACAGGCGTCTGGCGCAAATATAACATTTTAAATACTAGTATCTATGACGAGTTTATTTGCAACCACTGTGTCGATGCCGCTGCTGGTGAAGATATATTTCCCCAAGGGTATCACCAGCCCAGTAGTCAGCACTTCTGTGTGACTTTAGTCATCATTAATATGTTCATAATTATAAATTAACTGTTAACAAAACTCTGATTATTTTTTAGAAAACTAAGGCTTTTCTACATCAGGAATATATTATCTTAGCTGTATTTTGAAAAACTTTTTATGAATTTCGGTCCTCAATGCTCTTCAACTTCGTACTCTATTTGACCTTTTAAACATTAGTTAAATCGAGCTTAACTGATGAGTATTTTGTAGACGACACGCGCATCGTCTGGCGTAAATATAACATTTTTATCCTGATTTTTATGATGGGTTTATTATCATTTATTCAATTTGTTCATTTTGCTTAGAATACAAATAACCTTTATTTGTACTTTAAAGAGTGACGAAAGATACCAGAGGCAGATGGACAGTCAAAACCCATAAGTCGTAAATAAACCGACAACGCTATGGCTAAAAATATTTTTATGGAAAGGGCAAACAGTTAAACAATAATACTCATGACACAACATAGAAAACTAAAGAATAAACAGCACGATCCCCACCAAAAATCAGGGGTCATTCCAGGTGCTCCGGAAGGGTAGGCAGATGTGGTACACGTCGTGTTGCTTATGAGATAACAAATCCGGTCTGGTTCGCAAGGTCACATTTATAAAAGGGAAGGGGGTTGTAGTTACGACGTAAGAAACATATCCGATATCATTTGTGAAACGTTATTCTAAAGCGGTCAACCAACTCTTGATGGTGTCCGTAAAATTTACGAAGAGATGATTTTAACTTCACTATTTGGAACTCCTTGTTATCAACAACTCTCTATCAGGAAAATCATGATAGGTAATGCAAGCACGAGAATATCGTTTCAATTGGTAGATATATACACCGTATGCAGGTGCTGCTGAAATGTTGCTATTTAGAAATGGAACGTTCACAATTGGAAAGATTAAATTATCTTTTTGTTGTAAAGTTTTGCTTTCAATCGACCCTTATTGTCAATTTCTAAATGTAAGTCAAGATATGAGGTCGAAATAACTGTATCTGTTGTATCTTTTATTTCTAGTTCGATGGGATAGATGCGTTCGACAAAGTTACCAAATTTTAAATTAATTAGTGAAAGAACATCATCTATAAAGCGGAAAGTAGAGTTAAAGGTTATAGCTAACTTCTTATCTTTCTTCCTAAGAAGTACCTGCATGTAAGTTATAATTATATCTATAAGGTATAGGAAACGGTGTGGTAGGAGTGCCGATAAGACAACTCTCCATTAAAATAATAATTATAAAGTAAACCCTTATAGGTTGAGGTACGACCTTCAAGACGGAGCCTTGGCTTACACCGAACAGCAAGCTATAAATGCCCCAAAATATCAGTAATGTAAAACTAAACAAACCGGAAAACCAATGTTTTAATCTATACAAAACGAGAAACACGCTTAAACAACTACTGTACATCAGATTCTTTACTTATGACAGATGCAAACATTTGCAGCGGGATTAAACGTTTAAATGGTTCCAAACCTTCTCCCTTTTCGGAAATAATATTATCACAACGCAGAAAAACACACTATAAAATATCAATTGGAAGGCTTAACTCAATAAAAAAATTGTTTATTTTCTTTTATCTATTAATTTGTTTTTATATTTCTTTTTATTCAATTATTTATTCATTTTATTTATTTACATAATTTTTAAAATTTTCATTTATTCATGCGAAGAGAAAATCAAAAATGATAAATTAATCTGTTTTTAAACTTTCGACCTCAAAACAACCGCGGCCTATTGAAAAACTCTGAAAAAACGACAACATGTTGTAAGGTCGTGGAAAGGTAAAAAGACAATAAATAAGATGTTTATTAACCTGCCCACTGAGTAACCTTTTCATTTTCGTATTTTGTATTCGAAAAATTCACCACTTGATTAACAAACGGATCGCTCCCATCTTATCATTACATGCAGTTTAGAAAGTGTTATAATGATAAACCGCTAGTGCAACCAAATAAGGATTTTGAACATGAGACCGACAGACTGTTTTTCATCAATATCTAAAAAAAAATAAAAATAGACAAAATTCATTCTGCAAAACAGATTCTGTTAACAAACCTTTTGTGAGGGATATTTAATTTCGCGTTTTGCTTTTTTCTAGTTTATTTCGCGGCTATCTAATTTCATAATTTAACCTTATTTAGTTTACTTGGAAAGACCAACGTTTAACATAAAAGAGACGATTTAAATTTACATTCTTGAAAAACGTGTGGCGCCAAAACGACTGAAAAGTACTGATGGCACCCACTTGAAATCAATTTTTGATGTCAAATTATGAGGACACAGTTTATAAAGTCGGATTTTTGCATGCATTTTAATTTGTTTTGTCATAAATGGCTATTTGTGAAAAAAGAAACCAAATGACCTGAAAAAACATACTTCAAACATGTGCGTTGTAAGATTTTTAATAAATCCGCTAGATGACATGAAACAATAATTAGCAACATGATTTGGTAAAATTATAAAATCAACACCGTAATTATTTGTCCATTGTTGTCTACAGCTATAAAATATATTCAGCTTCAAGGTGGAGTCCAGAAGAGAGTTCTAAAGTACACGATGTCAGAAGTTTAACAACTTTGTTTTTTTTTATATTGTTAAAGTTTTATACGATTACTACATATATGTCTCTACAACTGACCAAAATATTCCAGAAACTAACAACTATAGGTAATCGTACAACCTTCAACAATGAGTAAAGCCCATACCGCATGGTCAGCTATAAAAGGCCCTGACATGACAATGTAAAACAATTCAAACGCGAAAATTAACTGCCTAATTTATGTATAGAACCCATTTGTAATCGATCCGTACTATGCCTTGTCCCCAGCATTTCATTTGGACACACTATAAATAGAGTGTTAATCAACTAAAAACATAGTTAATACATATACATTAGAAATATAAACAACATGTAATACCAATAATTTTGTATTGTTTGTAAATTAATTAAAACCTATTTTTCACTTCAGCTTATTAATATTTTAATTATTATCAGTTTTTAAATAAGGTAGTATTAGGGGGGGGGGGGTCCATTAATAACACGTTAACAGTACCTTGATTTTTGCAAACACATTTCACAACATTTTTGGACATTGGAATTCGTATAACGTTATGCGTATTCAAGTAGGATGATTAGCGGATTTTAAAACCGTCACGACTGTCATTTGTTAAAATTACTTATCAAAGTCGCTACGTATCTGAGATAAGTTGTCGATGGAAAAAGTTAAGTTGTCTCCCATTTGAAAGTCCCTTGAACTTGCATTGAATATTTTTGTAGTCAATTAAATACTGTTGTGGTAAAATTATGCAACACAGTTCTTTGAGTTTCTTTATTTTCGGTTAGTTTTTTTTAGGGTGCCAGCATGTCCTCTTTTTACTCAAAATACTGATACGTAACAAATTTTCAGTAGTTTTCATACCTCAAGCTTACTTGTACAACAAAATTATTTGACCGCATTGACCAAAACTGACCATATGTGCACTTTAATTTGTAAATCTATATATCAGCATAGTAAATCAGCCATACCTTTTAAGTCAGGATTCAATGTATAATACAATGAACAGCAATATTCCAATATAATAAGAACAAATTTTTGTTCGCATAAATTTAGGGTGCCAGCATGTCCTTTATCTACTCAAAATACTGATACGTAACAATTTTCAGTAGTTTTCATACCTCAAGCTTACTTGTACAACAAAATTATTTGACCGCATTGACCAAAACTAACCATATGTGAACTTTAATTTGTAAATCGATATACCCGCAAAGTTAATCAGCCATATTTTTTATGTCAGGATTTAATGTGTAATACAATGGACAACAATAATCCAATTTAATAAGAACAAATTTTTGTTCGCATAAATTTAGGGTGCCAGCATGTTCTCTTTTTACTCAAAATACTGATACGTAACAAAATTTCAGTAGTTTTGTTACCTCATGCTGATTTGTACAACAAAATGTTTTGACCGCATTGACCAAATGTGCACTTTAATTTGTAAATCTATATACCCGCATAGTAAATCAGCCATATTTTTTATGTCAGGATTCAATGTGTGATACAATGGACAGCAATATTCCAATATAATAAGAACACATTTTTTTCCGCATAAATTTAGGGTGCCAGCATGTCCTCTTTTTACTCAAAATACTGATACGTAACAAAATTTCAGTAGTTTTGATACATCATGCTGACTTGTACAACAAAATTTTTTGACTGCATTGACCAAATGTGCACTTTAATTTGTAAATCTATGTACCCGCATAGTAAATCAGCCATATTTTTTATGTCAGGATTCAATGTATAATACAATGAACAGCAATATTCCAATATAATAAGAACAAATTTTTGTTCGCATAAATTTAGGGTGCCAGCATGTCCTCTTTTTACTCAAAATACTGATACATAACAAATTTTAAGTAGTTTTCATACCTCAAGCTTACTTGTACAACAAAATTATTTGACTGCATTGGCCAAAACTGACCATATGTGCACTTTCATTTGTAAATCTATATACCTGCATAGTAAATCAGCAATATTTTTTATGTCAGGATTCAATGTATAATACAATGAACAGCAATATTCCAATATAATAAGAACAAATTTTTGTTCGCATAAATTTAGGGTGCCAGCATGTCCTCTTTTTACTCAAAATACTGATACATAACAAATTTTTAGTAGTTTTCATACCTCAAGCTTACTTGTACAACAAAATTATTTGACCGCATTGACCAAACCTGACCATATGTGAACTTTTATTTGTAAATCTATATACCAGCATAGTTAATCAGCCATATTTTTAATGTCAGGATTCTATGTATAATTATAATCGACAGCAATATTGCAATATAATAACAACAAAGTTTTGTTCGCATAAATTCAACACACAAGCATGTCCTCCTTTTACTCAAAATATTGATATATGTTACAAAATTTCATAAGTTTTGATACCTCCATGCTGACTTTACAACAAAAGTATTTGACTGCATCGACCAAAACTGACCATATGTGAACTTCAAATTGTCAATCTATATACATGATATACCTGCATAGTTGATCAGCAATGTTTTTGATATCAGGAGTTTTTAGTAGGACCATAAATGTACATGTTATCAATAATATGGGTAAACTATATAAATGCAACAAAAAATTCTGCATAACATGAGAGTATCAGGATTTCATCTCTTTATTCAAAATAACAGTCACTACATATATAGTAGTTCATGATGGTGTGTAAAACAAAACTATTATGCAGCATCATCAAAGTACCAACACTGACATGTCTGATTATAGTCCAAATAATTATGACGTCTGGCAAGGCTATTTTTATTTTTTTCTGGGACGCCTTCCTACGTTGAAGCATACAACAATCACTTTTCAATTGTGGCGTCAGATATTTTGTTTGATTACATCCAAATTTTACGGGAACCTGTGTGATATCCAGCAATGGCGGACGAATAGCAATATTAAGGTGTATTCTGTTCATTTGTAAATACTACCCTAGTTACAATGATTTAATAAAAAAATGTTCTCTTCTGGGAATAGTTTACTGTTTGTCTAGTATGTCGGTTGATTGATTTTGCTTATAGTTAAACCTCAAGTGGCAACTATTTCATTAAAGTGTGTATTGAGTATAATTCTGGGACGTCCCATATCTCAATTAATCGGCAAAGACAAATCTCTTGATCAATCTGACGAATTTGACGAGGTTGTTGATAGTTTTACCACACCGTATGCTTACGGACACTGTACAATTTCTGTTAGAATATTCTGCGGAAAATAGAATAGTTAATCCAATGCAAACAAGTTGAATAACAATGAAATATCCATGCATGTACAAATTAATGCATAAAGTAAAATTAAGGAAGGGACAGGTAAAAAACGGGGAACGAAGCAACGTCGACAATGTTGTTGATATCCCGTGAATATTGCTCCGAAGCGTTGGACAACCTTTCTATCCGCCTTCTAATAAAAAAAAACTCTATGTGATTGTATAGGCATTTTTCTATTCATTTCAGAATAAATGTATATCAAATTAAAAAAAAAAGAGAATTTGTATAATATCTAGTAAAGTCTAGCTAGTAAATAATAAATGATATCTGTTGAAAAACAATGCGAATGTTGTTTACGTATTCTAATTAAAGTTCAAGTCTGATATGAAAACTCTTTAACGATAAACTGTCCACAGGTCTGGTCAAAAGCAGACCTGTCCTCAGGTCTGGTAAGGAGCAGACCTGTCCACAGGTCCGGTCTGAGGCAGACCTGTCCTCAGGACTGGTCAAAAGCAGACTTGTCCACAGGTCTGGTCTGGGGCAGACCTATCCTCAGGACTGGTCAAAAGCAGACTTGTCCACAGGTTTGGTCTGGAGCAGACTTGTCGATAGGTCTGCAGCAGTCCTAAAAAAGTAGACCGTAGGTCTGGTCCACCATCGACGAAGTTAACTTGCTTGACTGCTTAAAAATTCTCAAGTTAACTTAGAAAGCAGTCAACAAGTTAACTCTAAGTTAACTTTTGTCAAGGTTAGGACCGCACCCATCTGTATATTGGAATATTGCTGTTCATTGTATTATACATTGAATCCTGACATAAAAAATATGGCTGATTTACTATGCGGGTATATAGATTTACAAATTAAAGTGCACATATGGTCAATGGGGTCAAATAATTTTAATGTACAAGTCAGCATGCGGTATCAAAACTACCGAAATTTTGTTATGTATCAGTATTTTGAGTAAAAAGAGGACATGCTGGCACCCTAAATTTATGCGAACAAAAATTTGTTCTTATTATATTGCAATATTGCTGTCCATTGTATCATACATTGAATCCTGACATAAAAAATAAGGCTGATTTACTATGCGGGTATATAGATTCACAAATCAATGTGCACATATGGTCAGTTTTGGTCAATGCGGTCAAATAATTTTGTTGTACAAGTCATCATGAGGTATCAAGACTACTGAACTTTTGTTACGTATCAGTATTTTGTGTAAAAAGAGGACATGCTGGCACCCTAAATTTATGCGAACAAAAATTTGTTCTTATTGTATTGCAATATTGTTGTCCATTGTATTATACGTTGAATCCTGACATAAAAAATATGGCTGATTTACTATGCTGGTATATAGATTTACAATATAAAGTGCACATATGGTCAGTTTTGGTTGATGCGGTCAAATAGTTTTGATGTACAAATAAGCCAGAGGTTTCAAAACTAGTGAAATTTTGTTACGTATCAATGTTTTGAATAAAAGGAGGACATGCTGGCACCCGAAATTTATGCGAACAAAAATTTGTGGTCATGTGTGTTAATGAATAAAACTATAGCAGATTGTGATTGCATAGTCCAAGGATGTATTGCTAACAATGACGTATACAACTAACATCAAAAATACTTCTTTCCAAAGATATACTTAATGAAGTGCAAATATGGTTGAATTTGATAGGTAATGGAATATATATATTTAGTGCCCGTTATCATTGTAACCAAGATCGTTTTTTTATAATTGATAGATAGTCAGATCACAGATAAATTTGTGTTACAAGCAAGTTTTATGCGTACTTAATTTTCAAATAATTCATTTGGTATTTAATACTGATATAAAACGGAAGTCTTAATTTTACTTTATTTTCGATGTTTACACTAGTACTACGAAACAAAGATAATAAAACTATTTTTAAAAGATCGTATAGAGCGGTCCTGGTTACAAGTTAACTTAGTGTTGAGCAGACCAGTCAAAAGTTAACATGGGAACAAGTCTGGATTTGTCCGGATTTGTCAAAGCAAAAGTTAACTTATGTTTACTTTGTGGTAGGACTGGTTTCGAAGTTAACTAACTTTATGACAGGACTGGTTCCGAAGTTAACTTCTGACAGAACTGGTTCGAAGTTAACTTATATCAATAGCGGACCTGTTTCCAAGTTAACTTTTTGGCATAAAAACAGTCCTAGGACCAAGTCCGCTTTTCAAGTTAACTAGATTTTTTTTCTAGGACTGGTCAGAGCAGTCCTAAGTTCGGTCACAGGTTAACTTTGACCAGTCCAAATGACTGGTTATTAAGTTAACTTGCTGTACAGGTTAGGACTGCACCCATCTGTATGTGTTACATATTTGTTTTTCGTTCATTTTTTTTATATACATAAGGCCGTTAGTTTTTCTCGTTTGAATTGTTTTACATTGCCTTATCAGGCCTTTTATAGCTGACTATGCGGTATGGGCTTTGTTCTTTTTTGAAGGCCGTACGGTGACCTATAGTTCTTACTGTTTGTGTTATTTTGGTCTCTTGTGGACAGCTGTCGCATTCGCAATCGTACCACATCTTATTTTTATAATTCTATTTGAAGTTATGATGCAATGGCGGAATTTAAATGCGGCTGCAAATACGTCTACCAATCTATTAGATTATAATATACTGGTCACACTGCTATAGCCTATCCACCTTGGTAATATCGAAATAGACAAAAAAATATCATTACTTAAAAGAAACATTCATTCAAACAATCGAATCCAATACAGCTCCAAATTACAATAAATAGTAAAATCAATAATCCAAACAAATTAAAATGTACAAATGCTGATTTCCCCAACTTTGAAGATACCAACTGAGTAGCCTCAGACTATAAATTGGACAACTTCAGATACAACGAAAATCAAATTCTTGTCAAACAAAAAATGTATTTATTATTAACATAGAAAAATATATTGAGATGGAAAACAGTTCTTTTGGGATATCAAAGACTTTTCCCGTTGGTGAATCGATATATCTATGAACATACTCAGCTCGTCGCATGGACGCTCTTTCACATCGCGATGACCGTGAGGGTATTCCGATGTATTGTTGCCACAGATATTTGACTTTCGTTTTTGGCTGGTAACCGATCGTATAAATACGCGAACTTTTCTTAGTGCAAAATAACAATCCATATCGCTTGTTATAAATTAATTTCTTCAATGAGTACTAAAAAAATGTTGAGAACACAAATAAATAAGATGTAAATGTCTTTTGACGTTAGAAATGTGTATATATCTTTTCTATATTCATACATTTAAATCGTTCAGTTGGAGGACTGGAAAGCAGTCATTTATAAGAGGAAACTTTAAAGATTTATAGATATAAGAAGATTGGCTTACAGCGAACACCACGCTATATAGGAACAAGAACATTGCTAGTGTTAAACCATTCAAACAGGAAAACCAATGGTCTAATTTGTAAAAAAAAGAAGATTCAAAAGTACAGGTCAGGTTTTGTCGAATCAATCTGAACGAGGATTTGTCACAAGTTTGTTTCATTGTTATCCAATGAAAGTCTTTTATGTGTGCGTTTTGAGCATATCGGATATATATTATGTCGGTGCGTTCATTATAAAATTTGCTCAATGTTATATATGTGAACAATTATTTTGATACTTAGCTATTTGATTACGGCATTATTTATTAAACCCATATTTGATTAGTTTTGCTTCCAAAACTAATTGAGGAATTTGTTAGATGTTACAAAAACAATTTGAATTTAGCAATGGTCTTAAAACTGCTTATTTACATACAATACTACTAAGAAGTAAAATCACAAAAATACTGAACTCCGAGGAAAATTAAAAACAGAAAGTCCCTCATTAAATGGTAAAATTAAAGGATAAAACACACCAAACGAATAAATAACAACTGTCATATTCCTGACTCAGTACTGGCATTTTCAAGTTTTTGAAAATGGTGGATGGAACCTGGTTTTTTAGCGCTTAACCTCTCACGTGTATGACAGCCTCATCAAATTCTGTCATATTTACAACGATGCGTGAACAAAACAGACATAATAGGTAAAATTGTCAAAATATGGGTACAACAGTCTAATATTAATACTAATCGGTACTAATATTGATATAAGAAAAACACTGCTATGATATTTTAAAAGTATCGCATTGATATTTTAAAAGTATCGCATTGTTTATTAATGTATATAAGAAAAACACAGTACTTCAAATTTTACACGGACATACACTTTAGCTACAAACTAACTTCTCAATGTATATTTAGACTCAATTGTTGTTTATATTTGAACAATACGTTTAAAAGTTAGTATTTTGTCAATTTTTCGTTGCCGAAAACAACATTTTCCGCATGGAATGTCTTCATATTTACAATTGATATTAGACAATATCGCTTTGTGATATAAGAAAAGTTTTTGTCGATACGCTTCTCCCATAGATCGAAAACCCGAAAATAAATATTCGCGAAAAAAACAGGTAAATTTACAGTATTTGTCTCTGTCAGAATGAATTACGTTTATAATTATTCATTTAGATCTTAATGCACTTTTGTAAAACGGGATATACATGTAGGTCACATGTTCCGAAACCTAATTGGTTGTTCTAGTTATCTTGCAAAATAAACATTTTTTTTAATTTGCGTGTTAGTGTCTGATCTGTCATGAGATTTTAAGGTTCAAATTTGAGATCTTATAAATAAGTTGTAAGATAGTTTGTTCGTACAGTCTGTTTCACGGTTACCCATGGATCACTTCTCAATAAACAAGTTGTTCCGTCACCATGATCACAAATAAATGTTCTAGCAATTAAGAATAATATAGTAGAAATCAATTTTTAAATCGGACGAATTTTTAGAATACAAAATACGAAAATGCAAAGGTTACTCAGTGAAAAGTTTCGTACACTTTTAATTTATTGTTTTATTTAACTTTCACGACCTAAGAAAATGTTGTTGGTGTTTTCCCTGAGTTTTTGCAATAGGCTACAGTTGTAGTGAGGTCGAAAGTTTGAAGACAGATTAATTCATTATCACTTGATTTCTCGTTGGATGGATAAATGCGAATTTAATTAATTATCTGAATAAATGAAAATGATATATAATGGATATATAAAATAGAAGGATATATAAAATGTATAGTTAACTAAATAAAATAAATAGATAAATATAATGTATCTGGAATCATCCTACATGAGTTTTGTTATTTTTAATACCACGCTTTTTCTACAGTAGTGGAGCATAAAGCCATACCAGAAACATACAGCTTCTCAAAAACTAGATTGCACAATAAAATCCAGACTGTGCGCCCAAGGTATACCTCTACTTATTTTATGTTCCGGTGCGTTCTGATGTGTATCAAAAAACGAAACATTGTCACTAGTGTGCCATAGTAGTTCACATTGGTTGTATTTGACAACATCTTTCCGAATTATGGTTCCTCAATGCTCTTCAGCTTGGTTATTTATTTGTCTTATCACCATCTTGATTTGAGTATTAAAAAGACAAAAAGTTCATAATGGGGTATTTTGTTTTCACAATGCAGTCTTTTTTGAAATCCATACAAATACATAAAGAGAATGTATCTTTTCCAAATCTTTAACATTACATTTAGCAGCTTCTTAAGTTTCCCTTGTCAAATAATGGTTTATAGTTGTGAAAAGACAGAATATGTTCTTCAGTAATTCTCTTTTAATACGGAATCATTATACATTTGTTTTTTCATTACAAATTGTATTTATAACTTAATTAGTTGCTACCCTATCATATGGTACAACAATCATTCTACAAAATCAATTGGTTTGGCCCGAGATGACTTTTCAAATGTATATATCATTGAAAAAAATCTAAATCATCTTCCTTTGGTGCTAAAATGCCATGTTTTGCATTAAAATTGTAATATCTTGTTTAACCCATTCGTGACCTATTTGTTTTATTAATATATAATATTAATAAGCTGTACTTAAAATAAACTATTTTAAAATTTGAGCGTTTTATATAATTAAGTTCTTTTTTTCATTTCGATATGACCTCTATTTCTCCTATTAGTTCAACAGAACAAAAGTACCTTTTAAAAAATGTATGCTTCTTTCGAATGCAGATTGTGAGCGTAAATGAACGGTGACCCCATTTTTAAAATGTTATTTTTCAATTAAGTATTCGATAAAGTTCATTTATAGAAAAATATAGCGAAATTCCTCTATTAAGAAAAAAATCGGTTAAGACCCGCGAGCCCCCTTAAATGAATAATCATAAACAATATGTAGAAACTTGCATAAAATTATGTTGATTATTTGAATTTCTAAATATAAACATAATTACAATAACGGCCATTTGGCTAAAGTAATGTTCCTTTTTTTTGTGAATTATATAGATTTGACCTGGTTAGTTGAGGAAAACATCTGATAAGTAATAAAATAAGATGAAGATCACTTTACAAATGTTGACCTCCATAAATCTTCAACATAAATAAAATCAATTATAAAGGATCCAAAAAGTAACGGAAATTTACTTTGTTTATTTATAAAAACGTTAATACTTGTAAAAAAAATAGAGTAAGAAATGAAAAATAAATGAATAAATGCATAAATGCATAAATAAACAAATGAATAAATAAATAAGAAAATAAAGAAATATACTAAATAAAGAAAAGACTTCGAAAATACGTTGAAGGTATAAAAAAGTAATGAGATATCCGGGTTCTTTGGTTTAAAATCATCGTGATTGGTTCAACATCAGGGTTGTTTGGTCATTCCAATCCAACTTATTGCTTCTATCCGGGTTCTTTTCTAATGTTGAACTTTGGGAAAATATCCGCCAGTATCCGAATAAAAAGGAAAAGTGGGTCAAAGATGCTTTCCTTGTTTAATTTCATTATACATTTCAATATCACCAGAAAATGAAGCTGTAAGGTAAGTATCATCTCATTTTATTTATTTTGATATTGGCAACTGAACAAAATATAAAATCGTATATGTACATCAACTTAAATATGCACCATATCGAACATCCTTTTCTTTTTAAACTAGTCGTTCATTCAGTTTGATTCATATTTCATTACTTCTCTCTTTAATTTTCGAGAATTTTTGCTAGAAGTTTCATAAACATCAGATTATGACATGACGTTCAATTTTCCAACAATATGTGCATATATCCACATGCATATATATGTGATTCAAAATTTAATTTTAACTTCGACTGATTTTTATTTGATTGGCTTTGTAGCAGTTTTCAATTATACATTACTGGAAATAATGTGAGATTAGCTAAAAATTTAGGGGCCAGTTGAAGGACGCCTCCGGGTGCGGGAAGTTCTCGCTACATTGAAGACCTGTTGGTGACCTTCTGCTGTTAATTTTTTATTTGGTCGGGTTGTTGTCTCTTTGACACATTCCCCATTTCCATTCTCAATTGTATGTGCAGTATATGTAACAAACCGTTCTGTTCAAACAGAATGTTAAAAGACATATCGAAGAGAAAGTGATGAATAATTCAAGTTTGTAAGTTGAATTAAATAAGCTATTAACTTGAACTGATAATTAAATAAGCTATTAATTTAAAAAAAAAAAAAAGGTTATGTAGAATAAATGTGTAAGTTGACACTTACTGTTAAGGGAATGCATAACCATGTCTTTATTTGCCACAATTAAACATGATGAAGAAATCGATATCGTGTGTTGGTTGATCCCATTACTAGTTGAGGCTTAAATAAACTCATCATAGATACCAGGACTAAATTAGGTATATACGCCAGACGGGCGTCCCGTCCACAAAAGACCCACCTGCGACGCTCGAATCCAAAAAAGTTAAAAAGGCTCCGTATAAATATAAATATGTACATCCAATCAATAATTTCCGTTCTCCTAACTTTAGTGTGTCTCAACCAAATATTATTAAACTTATACAAAATGTTCATTACCACAACAAATGCACAGCTCACTTTCGGTATTGGTTGGCGTCAAATTTACTGTTCATGAGTTAACTAGATATATATAAGCTTGGAGGTGTGGTATGAGTGTCAATGTCAGTTTGCAAAGAGTAAATTATTCTAGTTCAAAGTACGGCTCTCAGCATGTAGCCTTAAAACGAAAAATGGTTCAATCTGTAGGTTCCGATCTCTAATAAAAAAATATGAAACTTATACACAATGCTTTAAATATAATCACAAAACAATCTTAATTACGTTAATACTGCATCGGTATGTGGAAGTTGACTCTGAGGCCCAACAGACACATTCTGCATGTATTTTAAAAACTTTGTTTTTCCTTTTGAATTCTATTTCTAAAAGAAGTTATCTGCAATTTGTTTCAGGATCTCAATGCGTTTGGTAACCATGGTAACAGACAATGATAATCAAGTTACACAAAACCAGCATAACAAAGAATATCACTAGATTGAGATCTCTATCTAAGTCTCTATATAAGGTTCTTTCCATTGAGTTTAGTTTATTGTAATATGTAGAACTTCTGTATAGATTTTTAAGATTAAAAAAGACCATCTATATCTATATGTACATGAAACGAAATGTTAGGTATAATGATTGAAACAATTTGCATTATATATATATAAATCTCTTTTACAACTATAAGTACATGGTGCTATTGTATATCATTTTATTCTGGTATCACCTAAGTCCCTCTTTTTTTAACAAAGGTATACAGAAAAAACATATTAATTTACATTACATTGCTGTGCACATTTGTTATGGAAGCATTAAATATGAGTTTTTTTCAACGGTATGATCAGTATAGCCGACCGATTAACATCAGAGAGAATCTAGCTTGTCATTTATAATTCTAATAAATTGGCACAAATTTCGAAGTTAAGATTTCTGTTTTTAGTTCATTACAGCGTTAAATTTTAATGCCCGCGTCACACTGTCCCGATTTTTACGCAAATGGCAACACGAATATTGAAATTTTCAAAATCGGGACTGATCGTATCCAGATCGGGCTATTCGTAGTGACATCTTTAACAATCCTAGAACCATCGGCAACTTTTTCTAGCCTTCGGGGACAACTTCGGGAAGGGTTCTAAATTTTTTAACATGTTAAAAAATCCCCGAAGGTGCGTCCGATGTTGAGGGTTCGTATTGAGTTCGTATCACCATCCTCACTATCGTAATGTCACCGGGAATGCATCTTTGAACATCGTATTGCGTTCGTGTTTCTATCGTCTCCATCGGGCAGTTTTGACATTACGATGTCTACACGAATGCATCACGAAGCTACCCGAAGGTCTTACGATGGCAACACGACTTCGTAATCCCGTCGTGTTGCCATCGAAAAAAAGTACGAAGGCGACAAGATGGAACTACGACGGCAATAAATCCAGCTAAATGTAAGTTAATTTTCGCTAATATACATTCAAAGTGCCATGCGCGATATGCACTGGTCAGTCTAATACGATAGTTAAGAAAGACGTTCACAAAACATGGAGCTCATATCATATGATTCTATGAGAACAAGAAAGGCGACATCGTTGTTTCTATTAATTCGAATGGAACAAGAGGAGCAGCTATTACAGGCTCAGGATTTACCTTTACAAGTAAAATATTATTTTTGCCAATTTTTCATATCAAGTAATATGATGAAAATCATAAACGCGCCTTGTTCTCCAACACTACAGGTACACGTATATAGGGAAACCAACTTTTTCTTCATTATTCTGATTTGTTATGTATCGTCTGAGTTGTCGTCACACAAATGTTTACTCCATAACCATTTTGTTTTCTAGATGTCATATTTTGCCGCATTTGTTGCTTTCCGCACATCCTTTCTTTTGTCTATATTATTATGATATTCTCCTTGAAAGAGCTTTTTTTTTTAATAAAAGTGATCAACGAACCCATTACCTTACCTTTAAGATAGATCAGCAAACATGGGCATGATTATGGGTGATTATTCAGACTAGTGCATACATTTTACAGTTCAGACAAGGTAATGCCGAGCGTGGCATCCCCTCGTATGTAACATATTGGTGACAAATATGGACACTATATTTGTATATGACACATGCAGAAAATGGTCAATTGAACATGCATATTTTATACATAAACTATGATTTTAGAAATCAACCAAAACATTCAGTCACTAGAAATACCTTTAATATTGTTTTTAGAACCAGCAGGTAAAACAATGAGCAACCAATAACCTGTGTATTAGATGCTTATTCAAGGAGAAAAACAAGTCCATCTGCATGACTTTGACCTTTGGGACGTAAAATGTCAGATCATTACAATGAGGAACAATATACCAAATGTAGTTAAACTCTTTTGAAGCATATTGGTTTTAGATTGTTCACAAGGGTGATATTGCCTTGTACTGTGACCTTGACCTTTGAACTTTAAAGTGAATAGCGCTTAAAATATTCTTAACGAGTAACACCATACCAAGTTTTGAGCATTTTGGTTCTAGAGAGTCCATAACAATTTTATCTACACAAAACTTACATGTAGTAGGCGAGTGGATAATAAACTAAGTTTTATTAAAACGCGTGATGCCTTCGGCATATAATTTAAATGCATCGTAAGCTGTACACGACGTCTTTTAGACATCGTATGGCCATCGCGCCATCAGCGTCATCCATCGTGTAGTCTTCGTGATCCATCGTGTAGGCTTCGGCTGAGATATGAAGCTTAAATACCCGTCTTCGGTTAACTTTCGTATGTCCATCTTTTGCTATCGTATATACGTTCGGCACCATCGTATAGACTTCGTTATTCATCGTTCTTGCTTCGGTCACTTTTTTGTATTTTAACCAGATCGGGACCAACTTCGTACGAACTTACAATTTTCGCATTCGGGTTTCCATCGTATATAAAAATCGGGACAGTGTGACGCAGGCATAAATAATTACAGTTCATTATATATTTCTTGTCAATAAGTAGTGTTCTATCTGTCAGGAGACTGCTGCATTCCATTACGTAGTGGTATTCGTCACCTATAGCAACTCTACACAACGGACACTTTTTCTGTTCTCGGGGAATGTTTTGCCATCTAACATTTTCAATCGGCATTTTAGGGTTCATTAACCGCGACATTGTGATTACATCTTTATCATCAAGTACTTTAATGTAGTGTTTGAAATTGTGTGATGTCTTGTATAGGCGATTGAAGCAATAAATGATACACATTACGTGTTCACAGAGATTCAAGGATTTAATTTTCATTTGAACCTAACATTCTTGAAAATTGAGAATGGAAATGTAAATTTTGTCAAAGAGACGACACCCCGACTGAAGGGCAGAAAACAGCAGAAAGCCACCAATTGGTCTTCAACACTGCAAGGCATTCTTGCATCCGCAACATGTTCTAGTCAATGAACATGGACGTCAACCTAAACTCCAAAACATACAAATGAAGGTCAAATGCACCTAACTTACAGTCGTAAACAAGCGTCGAGGTTAAGTGTGTTTGTTTTGTTAGATATTAATCCTCCCATTTTCCTTTAGCCAGCATAGAAGGAATAAACACACAGCAATACGCACAGTAAAACGCAGTTTAAAAGAATCCAGGCGTGATGTCAGAATAGGTAACAAAAGTAAACAATCTGATAATGATTTATAAGTAAATAAGGGCTCGGTTTTCTAGCAGTTACTGACATGACAGTTCTATCCCTCAATGAAACTGACTGACATATTGTGTCTTTATCATTGAAATCATACACAATTACTCCCATGGAATTTCTCGCTACATTAAAGACCTGTTAGTGACCTTCTGCTGTTGTTTTATTTTTTTATTTGGTCGGGTTGTTGTCTCTTTGACACATTCCCCATTTCCATTCTCAATTTTACAGTTACTCCCATTTTTAGTATCATATCATCATACAAGCAGACAGCCAATAAAAGACATCATAATTTAATACACACAAAATGCTTATTACAATACATGTATGATGTCAGGCGTTCCTTATAGTATCGAGTACTAATTGTATGATATCAGGCCTTCCTAATAGTACCAAGTACTAATGGTCATTAATGTTAAGATAATATCTATGTAAAAGGGCGATACTCACAAAGCTTAACTGAATAAGCTTTGTGAGAAGAATTCTAGAATTGAATTGCCTATAAACTTATTAACTAAATACAAATTTTCCATAAGGGCAACACTGCTCTATTTGTATACCATGATGTAAAAACTACATGCTTCTCTTTTAATTTCATTTAATCTCAGAAAAATAATTAATTTGACATAATTGATCATTAAAAATACTAAAGTCATGGTTTTTAATTTGTATTTCGTAGAAATCTATAATCATTGAACAACAATCAAATGTATTATTGGATTTAAACAAAACAAATATACTTGAAAAAAAAAATACCTTAAAAAGTCTAGGGATATGTGAAAAGTTTCTAGAAAAGCAATAACAATTTACTTTAGGTTCCTACTATGTATACGTTCACCTTGCCCTACAAATAGCCTGATACAAATTTTGAATTTGTAGCCAATCCTAAATCAAGAGAGCCAACACCACTAGACACAGTTTAAAATAAATCTATGAGATAGACATAAACAAAGCTTGCATATTAAAACTCAATGTATCCTGGCTGATCCTACATATGTTTTTTCATACTCCACGCTAGTACTGAAATAAGATATATATAACTACAACAGTGGATCGTAAAAGCACAGAGCTTTTCAAAAACTAGATCGCACAATAAAATCCAAATTGTACGCTTAAAATATTCTTCTATTTTATCTATGTTCTAGTGTGTTCTGATGTATATCCCAAAAGAAACATTGTCACCATAGTTCAATACATGTAGTAGTTCACCTTGGCTGTATTCAACAAAACCTTCACTAATAACGTTCTTCGATGCTCTTCAGTTTGGTAATTTATTCTGTATATTACCATCTGAAGTTAGTTAAATACGAAAAGCGCGTGAGACGCTCAACAGTTTTAGCAGGGTGCCTGATTAGATTTTGTTTTTGTTTTTTTACGATAAAGTCTATTTGGAAATAGAAAAAAAACCACACACACACACATTTAGCTTTTCCAAATCTTTAACATTACGTGTAATAGCTGCTCAAATTTCCCTTGACAAATACACATATAAAGTTGATAAAGACAGAATCTACTCTTCATTAACTCTCTTTTAAATACATAAAAAAACATTAAATTTATATTCCTAGACAATATGGGCAAACTTGGATATTATAAATATTTTCCTTTTAAATATAAACATAACAAAATACAAGCCATTATAGTAAACATCTGTTTTTAGTGTTTAACTTGATTATTTAGATTGAACCATTTATTTAAGGAAACTATCTGATAAACCATCAAATTAGTTGGAGCTCCCCTTAAAATAGTTGCTTTTCAAAAATCTTTACCAAAATTGAAATCAATTATAAGATCAATAAAGCAGCGGAACCAAACTTTATATATTTATCTAGACGATATTACTTGTAATTAATTAATTAAATAAATGAATAAATGAATAAACACACATTATTTTTAATTCGGAGCAAAATAAACAAACAAATGAATAAATAGATATATTGAACGAATTCATAAATATTTTACACACACAAATATTATTAATTTTCATGAATAGATTCAAGTATTGTTAAAGTTATAATTGAAAAAAGGTAATGATATTCAGTTAAACTTTTTTTACTTGATAAAAAAAAAGTGTCAATTTAAGTTCAAGAGTTAAACGTATACCTATGTATATATAAAAGGCTGTTATGAACAAATATATATATCTATCGTATTATATTCAGAGAGAGGTATTTAACTTAACCTGTAAAATGAAGCTTCTATTTTGGACATATGTACTGCTGATTGTCTCTGTCTACATAGCAGTTATATCTGCTCTTGAAGGTAAGATATTTTCTTTTTTTGTTTATATATTTCATATTCTTTTGTTTACATATCGACATGTGCACGACATCATTGAGACTGTTTGATTTGTGTCAGCCTTATGACTATCTCCCTGAAATCTTTAACAATTTGCAAATACAATTTACTTATACGTTGAATAATCTAGTTTATTCGTAGTTCTTTTTTTTCCCGCTTTTAAATGTTGTGTATTGCTGCGCATGCCGTGGTAGTGCCACATAACTGGACACTAGACAAAGAATAAATTGTTTGCTGGCTTCCTGCCTATTATTTCTAGATAGTTCATCCCGATCTATTGAAGCTTCTTTTTTATTCTTTAAAACTAAGTTTGTAACGTTAAAAGTTATTTCCTTTCTTATAAGCAGCAACTGTCTACCAATAAAATCGTGTAAGAAAAGGCTCTTGACTGTAGTATCAAGTGGCCGTTTCAGAATCCAAAGAACTATGGGTAATTTCAATGTTCGTACATCAAAAGTAAAACACCGTCATGCTATTGTTTGTTTCCCTTTGTTTGTTATTTTTTTAATATAACACAACGTTTCGCTGTACAGGATGTATTAGATTCTGCAACGACGAATTGCAGGTATTTGGTAAAAAAGAAATTAAATATAAAAAAAAAAGGAAGATGAAATCATTTCATTTGTGGTGAGAAATGATTATTGTTTTATTGTTATCTGGTCGAAAGCTGTATCATAAGTACTTTCATTCTACTCTCGTTGTATTTTTATGCCAATTTCAACTCTTCTTATAAATCCCTTACACCTATTACATGCATATATTACCTAGCTAGAAATAATAAGATCTTCATGCTTGTAAGTTAAATTGGAAATTCGAATTTCACTTAGGATCAAGGAACAACTTATTTAACTTCATTGTCATAGTACCTAAATCTGGCGGTTGTACTTCGTGTCGTGACTCGTCGATTTCAATTGGAGGGGGAGGACAGGATAATTATCAATAACTTTTCTATCAACAATTATGAAGTTTCTAGTTGGTGGTTTTTGGAGTTTCCTGTATTATTATCTCTATTTGGGTATTACCAGTTTGCCTGTATGCATTATTACATACTAGGTGTCACATTGTCTCTATCTTACTTATCTTTGAGAGTGGAAAATATTCAAATGAATCAACATTGATGAAAAAATACTTTCTCTAAAATTCTTAAATAAAGAATGGAAAATTTGTGGCCATTTAATTTTTTTTTATTGCAAACTGCGTGCTTTGAACAATACCATCAATGTTTGTTCCGATGCGCATTTCTTAATTTTATTTCACCAGGGACGCTCAAAGAAAATTTAAAAGCCAGGCATTTACACCAACCCCAAAAAATAGAGAGCCGTATTAGCCAAAAATGAACGTACAATATTAGCCAAATCCATCTTTATAATAATGTAAAGAATGGTAACGAATGAGTTGTCATAACATTTTATTGGACAGCAAACAATGATTAACTCTGTATTAAATGTCAAATTTGAAAAAAAAATACTTGTAATTGCTGCTTTCTTTTTTTAATGCATTGTTTATTATAATAGGTGAACTTACAACAGTTTCAATGGGAACAACTACACAACCATCTAATATAGAGGTTACAACAGCTACAGAATGTGTTAAAGAAAAAGTTGTACTAGGCGAGTCTAATATTGATACAAATAACCCGTTGGCACCCTTGTCCACAAGCGACAAAGATGCACTTCAAGAGAAAGACGATAACAAGTTTGTTGAGACAAATGAATCTATTATGGTTCTGTTGATTGACGGTTTAGACGAAGAATTAAATGGTGTAACAGTTTCTGGTGATGGCATTGCTACTATTACCGTGAAGTATAATCTTCCAGATAATCCAGAGTTTATAACTGTTCAGGTAAATGATTGGTATGATCGTCACGGCTCCAAATAAGATAAAACTAATTTATGATATGTAACATGCATTTTGAATATACAAATTAGGTAGTGAGATTTCCCTTTTGAGTTTTTATATATTATCACATTTATTTTCATTATTGAAGCCGTATGGTAACCTTTACTTTCGTGTATCTTCGTCGATTGTCCTTCATTGGACAGTTGTCTCATTTGGATGCACACCTCATCTCCTTAATGTTATGTTATGTTAACATTAGAAGTCTATATGATGATATATTACGGGATTAATTGTAGGAGTTTTATTAGGAAATTTAATCGATTTTTTCAATTCATTACAGTTAACAGAATACATATATATATGTCGCAAAAGAACCATCTATATATTTTAGTTTCTTTCTACAATATTTCAGGCCCCAAATGTACAGCCGGGTGAAGAAATCCCATTGGAATTGAGAAAGTACAACGTTATAAGAATAACAGTCACAAAACAATCCGGCAGCAGTAGTATTCGTTTAGACAGTGTAGAAATTTTTACTTGTGGTAAGATTTGACTGTTATGTTGTCTTCTAATGTAACCTATCGAATTATACTATTTATCTGGTAAACATAATAACATAAGCAACACAACCGGTGCAGCCAGTTGAGCAGGATCCGCTCTCTCTTCTGGAGCACCTTTTATCGTCCCAAGTTTTTGATATAGTTTGTCTTGTTTAGTCTGTATTTTTCATCGTTGCTTTAAAGGAACTTATAATTGTCTGTTCGACTTTTTCCTTTGCAGTCATGGCGGTGTCAGTTTCAAAATCTCTCAGGTATCTTCCGCCCCCTTTTTAAAATTATAATCCTGGTACTTTTGAGAAGTATTAAAATCCTTATATAAAATATAAATATTTCTTCATTTTACTAAAAATTATTGACCGCCATTGGATTTTTGTACTTTTAATAGATTAGAATAGTTTTTTTTTTTCATGAAATTAAAAGAGTGTCAGAGAAATCATACTAAAATTTTATTCACGTTGTTTAAAACAACCAAAATTAGTCTCCTTTTTATTAAAAATGAAGCTATTTTATTTGAAATTAGTCATTTCTACCATCTTGAGACAAGTCATCTAATCAGAATTGAGATATACTGAGAATTTAGATACTTTAACCTTTACTTTGTTGAATAAGAATGCAGTTGTTGATTTATTTTGATACAAATTATTAACCATCATATGATTTCAGTACTTTTTGTACAACAAGATTGGCTGTTCTTCATAAAATATGCTTACTTTAAGTAAAAAGATATTAAATTTTTGTACGCATTGCCTAAAATGCAAATATTTCTTCACTTTACTAAAAAATATTGACCGCCATTGGATTTTTGTATTTTTTAGAGTTTAGAATAGTTTTTTTTTCATGAAATTAAAAGAGTGTCAGAGAAATCATATTAAAATGTTATTCGCATTGTTTAAAATAACCAAAATAAGTCTTCTTTTTATTAAAAATGAAGCTATTTTATTCAAAATCAGTTACTTTTACCATTTTCAGACAAGTCTTCTGATCAGAATTGAGATATAATGAGAATCAGAATACTTAAACTTTAATTTTTTTCAATAAGAATGCAGTTGTTGTTTATTTTGATACAAATTATCAACCGTCATATCATTTGAGTACTTTTTGTACATCAGGATTGATTGTTCTTCATAAAATATGCCTACTATAAGAAAAAAGATATTAAATTTTTGTACGCGTTGACTAAAATGCAAATATTTCTTCATTTTACTAAAATATATCGACCGCCATTGGATTTTTGTACTTTTTATACATTAGAATATTTTTTTTTCATGAAATTAAAAGACTGTCAGAGAAATCATACTAAAATTTTATTCGCATTGTTAATAAAAACAAAAAGTAGTCTTCTTTTTATTAAAAATGAAGCTATTTTATTTAAAATAAGTTATTTTTACCATCTTCAGACAAGTCTTCTGATCAGAATTGAGATATTATGAGAATTAAAATACTTAAACTTTTATTTTTATAGAATAAGAATGCAGTTGTTGATTAATTTTGAAAAAAATTATTAACCGTCATATGATTTCAGTACTTTTTGTACATCAAGATTGGCTGTTTTTCATAAAATATGCCTACTTTAAGGAAACAGATACTAAATTTTTGTATGCGTTGCCTGAAATGCAAATATTTCTTCATTTTACTAAAAATTATTGACCGCCATTGGATTTTTGTACTTTTTAAAGTTTAGAATAGGGGTTTTTTTCTTGAAATTAAGAGTGTCAGATAAATCTTACTTAAATTTTATTCGTGTTGTTTAAAATTTTATAGGCTTCGATTGTGACAGGAATATAAAAAGTCCTTGATTATGATAAGTTTTTTTAAGAAACTACATCTTTCAATAACTGATCCTTTCATTTTGCTTTTCCCGAGTATGTTTGGAAAATAATAAAATCAAAATCGCGATGTAGACACCGTTTTAAAACCCGCCGGGTTTGAAAATATATTACCTAAATAAAACAAAAAGACCATTCTTTAATAATAATATATTTATGTTAGGTTTTATCTGTACATTTCTTTTCAATAAAACTTTGCTAAATTATTATTATTAAAGCAAAATGTATCATCATGATCATTGAACGTTCGATTTTCACTAGTCGCCATTTTAATTAAACAAAACGAAACTAAGATTCCGTAATTTGTATTATTTTATCATGTGACGTATTACAGGTCAATCCGTCATCAAGGTCGATCGGTTCTATCCGTCCGATCAGTCCGATCAGTCAATTACTTTTACTATAAGTCTGACGGATTGCTGACGTGAGTTTGACGCGAACTTGACTGATCGGTGACTGATCGATGACCGCTGATTGATCGCTGAAATAGTAACGCCTAAGGTTGCAAGTACTGTATCTTCCGCCCCCCTTTTTAAAATTATAATCCTGGTACTTTTGAGAAGTATTAAAATCCTTATATAAAGACCAAATATAGTGGATTCATTTATGTTCGTGTGTACCAATTTTCGCGTATTGAGGAAAACTTACATGTTCGTGGATATTTAGTTTTGTGGTTTTGCTGAAGTATGTATGCTAGCCTATAGAAAATTTTGTATTTGTTGAACATTTTGTGGTTCAACTGTTGCCATTGAATCCACGAAATTTCGTATCCAACGAAAAATAATGAATCCACAGTATTCAAAATTATCAACCATATTGCAGCTTCAGTCAACTTGCGACTCCTATCAGTGTTCTTAATTTGTCCGTTTATGTTTGATGTAATATCATATGTTTATTTAATTACAGTTCATGTCTCTTGTATTGAAGTTACATAACACTTCATGAGAGTTTTGGTGATATAACTTGTTTCACTATTAATAATATTGCGTTATTTATGTATATTCAGTAGACGATTCTTAAAGTACACTTGTTAATAGGCTTTCTATTTTCTGATTTATCTTTATTTCATAAGTATGAGTAAGCAAATATTTTACTTACTTGTCTATCTGTTTTCAAAAAGCCATGAATATTTATTACTTTTTATGTTTTTTTTTTCAGAATAAATTTACTTTTAAAAATTCCAAGTAAATATTTAATATTTTATATTTCTAACAGTTTAATGAACTGTTCATTAGAAAATATCAAGAGTTTAGTGGGGTAAATACTTAGTTATGTCTTTGGTAAGTCATTATAAATAACTCTGTAATTACAATGATTTCAATCCGTTATATCACAAATTTCATTTTATAACATTTCTATTTTTTTCTATTTTTTGTATAAATTGACTTTTATTTTGAAATGAATCATGCGTAGCATAACGGTTACCAATCATTTAAAGCAAGACATACAATATATACAGACATATAATATATACTTTCATACCGTGTGCTTAATCGTTAAAAACCAATCTTTAGACCAGAGGATAATTGAACATCATTATAAATCACTAAACCTAAAAACCTAAATCACAATTCAAATAAATGCAGTTATTTTATCATTTCCAGTTTGAATACAAATGTAAAACTCTTGATTATTCGAGTGTACGCAGGAGTGACAGGAATTTTGCATCCGATTTGAAAGTAAATACACCCTGAGACACAGCCTGAGGTGCGTGCATTTTCAACTCAGGTGTGAAATTCCTTTCATCTTTGAAACCCCACGGCAAAAAGATAATATCCATGAAGACTTCCCTATGCATTTTGAATACATTTCATAGACTACCTCAAATCTCCACTATGTTAGCAGCAGACGCAAATATATAAATGTACGTCCTATTTAATGACTACGCAAGTAGAAACCGCCCATTACTTTGGTTTTTTGAATTTTGTTTAAGTTTTGTTATGTGGTACACTTTTTATTGAATGTTATCATGGCACGTTATGCGAATATACCATTCATTTTGCTATCAATAGTTAGATATCTCCCCCTTTCACTTTTTTTTTTATCTCATGGTGTAAAATGTTTGGCTTTATGTTATTTATAACATTGAATAAAGTAAATTCCCGTAAATACTGAACTCCGAGGAAAATTAAAAAGGAAAGTCCTAAAATAGAATCTCAAACACATCAAACGAATTGATATTTTATATATACCAACCAGATTGTAAGATTTTGGCGTTGTGCCCAATGTAAGTACCTTGCAGCAACACTTTGTTTTCCGTATTCACAAATTGTGTCCGCAGTGAAAGAGGGTCTTCAGAAACTGTGAAACTGTTTACTCGCGTGGGGACATTAACCATATGTGGATTCTTAAAATTTCTAAAGAACTTCTAGACAATTTTAAATCTCGGTCCTTTTTTGTAATCAGTTCTATCAAAACTTTTGATTTTTTAACCCTGTATACAACCATTCCCCATGTGAATTTAAATATCGCCTAAAAGATATAATCCACAATGCCTTTCCACATAAAAATGGTATCGTACGCTATAAATTTATTACTTGTGAATATATTAAGGCATATTTCGTTAAAAGTGACAAACAAAAAGGTAAAACATGCTACAAAGAAGAACAAGTGGTCAGTATGCTGGAGTTTCTTATCGACAACATATTTGTTGAGTTTGGAGGTAGACCTTTCCAACAAATTGTCGGCATTTCTATGGAAACAAACTCTTCGCCTCTTCTTGCCGACCTCTTCTTATTTTCATATGAATCGGAGTTCCGTCAGACAATTGTCAAAAACAAGAGGATAAAAGAAGCCAGTTTATTTAATTTCTCTTTCAGATATATTAATGATGTTCTTTCCATAAACAATACGAACGTTTCTGATTGGGTTTCATTAATATATCCCCCTAGAAATTGAAATTAAAGAAACAACATACACAGCTTCCTCCGCCTCATTGTTAGACTTATATCTCGAATTTTACTTATACAGTCATCTCAGTACCAGAATCTATGATAAACGAGACGATGTTGATTTAAAAAAATTACCACACCTTAGTAGCAATATACCAACTTCACCTGCATATGAGATATATATTTCCCAACTTATTCGATATTTAAGAGCTTGCAGCTCCTACTCAGACTTTGTAAAACGTCATCAGTGTCTGAGTAGAAAGTTGATGAACCAGGGGTATGTCAAAGAACGGTTGTTCTTTTTCTAAAAAAGTTCATCGGAAGGTACCAAGACCTTGTTGATAAATATTCCGTATCATTTTCACAAATAATACATGATGGTCTTGATGTACAGATTATGCGTACTGATGTTGTTTATCATCTTAACAACTCTTTGGTTCTATAACGTGACTCTATACTTTGAAAGATCCCGTCAATATGATATTGTTCTATTAATTGTCATTATAATACATTTTTATTATGAATTTGAAAATACGTTGAACCACAAACGTCAACATTATTCAGTCGCGTAGTAAAGCGTCTACATAACTTTTGGACTATCTTAAATCTCGGTCTATTTTTGAAATGAATACTTACATACTTTGATATTTATTATCCCTGTAAGCTAACATTGCTTGCCCATGTTTAATTTTTACAATGTGTGTATATACATTGAACGACAAATTTATGTGACGAATAAAATTTTCTGACGTCAAACAGGCGAATCAATGAATGTGTTTGTAGATAGATATTGTTTTTTGTTCTGCTAAATTGTTCCTTATAAAATTGTAACACGATGATGACTGCTGTACCCATATTTTGACTTTTTTATTTAGTATGTCTGTTTAGTTCACGCACCATTGTAAATATAACGGAGTTTGATAAGACTGTCATCAAAGTGAAAGGTTTAGCGCTTCAAAACCAGACTTAATCCACCATTTTCTACATTTAAAGATGCCTGTACCAAGTCAGGTATATGACAGTTCTTGTCCATATGTTTTTGATGTTTTTTGTCATTTGAATTTGTTATGTGTTTATGAACTTTTCGATTGGATTCCAATCTGAGTTTAGTATTTTTGTGATTTTACTTTTTGAAACGACTCTAAAACAGTTTTTTTTTTTAATTGAAATTGAAATTTGACTGACTGATGATGTTATAAATACTTAAATATTTATATTCTAATTCCTATTACAAAACCAATGTTAATTACAATTCAAATTTCCCATACAAACATATATACAGAATTACATTTATTTCTTTATGTAAAATGATTAGTAAATTGTATTTTCGTGTACTTATACAATGTAAGTGACCATCACATATCTACAGGTCTCTGAAATGTCTTTACAAATATTCACATACACGACGGGTGTCGTATACGGTGCATGAAAGGCTTACCCTTCCGGAGCACCTGATTTTACTCCCGGTTGTTAGTGGAGTTCGTGTTGTTTCTAAATTATTATTATAACTGTAGATCTCATCATAGAATCCAGGACGAAATTTTGTATATACGCCAGACGCGCGTTTCGTCTACAAAAGACTCATACGTGACGCTCGAATCCCATAAAGGTTAAAAATACCAAATAAAGTACGAAGTTGAAGAGCACAGAGGACCAAAATTCCTAAAGGTTTGGCCAAATACAGCAAAGGTAATATATGGCTGAGGTATAACAGCCTTAGTATTTAAAAAAATAGTCAATTTATAAATATAACAATCTCAATAAAATTTCATTTCAACATAAAAGTGCTGACTACTGGGCCGGTGATACCCTTTGGGGAAATAAATTTCCACCAGCAGTGGCATTGAACCAGTGCTAGTAAATAAACTCATCATAGATACCAGAACTAAATTTTGTATATACGCCAGACGAGCTTTTCGTTTACAAAAGACTCATCTGTGACGCTCGAGTCCAAAATGGTTAAAAATGCCAAATAAAGTAGGAAGAGCACCGAGGACCAAAATTTTTTAAAGTTTTGCCAAATACAGCTAAGACAATCTATGCCTGAGGTATATGTCTTTTAGATCTTTTTAGTGTTTGTTAAGTCCTTGGTTTGGGTTGTTATTGTCTTTGTTTCCATGAAGTTTAACTCAACCAAAGGATCCAAAACAGAAAAACGTCATGTTGCTAGAATTCATCCGATTAGAAAAAAAACCTGTTCAATTTCTATTTAAATATTTTCAAATTTATTTTGTTTTATTCATGTTTTTGATCAGCTTACACTAATGAGAGAACTATTGAGTCTGTTCATACTTGAATTAACTTGAGAGGATAATTTAACTTACTTAGTCGCACGATAGTGAATCAGAGACTAAGTAACAAATCCTTCAATAACATTTTTTATTTTAAGTTACGAATTGACAGGGTGCAGGGTGTACCCGTAATAACTCGATATCATAAAAAATATAGTGCATTTGTCGCGAAACAATCATAGACACGGTTCCAAAAATCTATAGACTACTTGTTCTCTTAGATTATAAGTTCTCTTAGACTATGAGCCAGAAATATTTACAGGCGGGGCAATAAACACTTTCTACATAATATTTGAATAGCTTCTTTCTTTCCATTGAAATCTACTTCTAATGGAAGTAATTTGCATATTTATTTTCAGAATCTCAATGCAGTTTGGTAACATACATTTTTGATTTGAGTTACATGTGACACTTATGACAAAGTGTATCACTGAATTGTGCTTTTTATATAAGTACCTTTTGAAGGTTGTTTTTTATTGTTAGGCGTATACCTTCTTTATGGATTTTTGAGATTTTTGAACAGACCATCCATCTACATATACATGAAATGAACTAACTGCAAGGTAAAATGCATGAATCATTGTGCATTATCTATATAATTAAATCTCTTTCACAACTGACAGCTTATGGTATTTCTGGAGCATTATATTATTCACATTAATTGTTCAAGGATACTAAAGGATTTAATTTTAGGAGAAAGCAGCCGAAGACCACCGATTGGTCTTTATTAAACACAGCTAGCAAATCACTCATACTGAGTCAAGATTCAGTTGACCACTGAACAAAATGTGAATAAGTCCAAACTCTCAAACATATAAATGAACTAAGAATTAAAAACAAGAGTAGCAGAGGCCATAGGCTCATGACATGGAATAAGTGCACAAATTAGGCGGGTTGATTTTGTTTTATCTGCTCTTTGGTCAGGTTGTTCCTTTTTTTTTTTTAAATCAACATTTTAATTCTCAATTTAATTTTTGAGATCTCTACTCATCCCCTATACCTCTTGTCAATGTTGAAGAACAAACGCACAGCAATACGCACAGTAAAACTCAGTTTAAAAGAAGTCAGAGTCCGAATTCAGAATATAAAACAAGTGAAACAAAGCAAAATGAAACATTGTTCAACAAGGAACTACTGGAAGTTATGACAGCTCCAGACCTCAATGAAACTGATTGAAAGATTATATTACCTTATTATGAAAATCAAGCACAATCCCTCTTGAGAGGAGTTAAGTATAATACCATCGTTAAATATATGGGGAAAACATAATCAGTCTTTGTCTACCAGTTAGCTTAATTAAAGCAAGCATAATTAAGTACACACAAAATTATTATTGAAATGCACGCATGATGTAACTTTTTTTACGACCCCTATCTCTTTTTATACGATCGCAAAAATTACGTTGCGACGTATAACCCTATAATGTTGTCGACGGCGTCGGAAGACACCTTTAGTTTCTGGACAATAAATTAAATTAACTTGATCATGTTGATGTTTTTCTATGAAATTCACCAGAAGTTCATGAATAGAAAAGAGAAGTTTGGATTGATGTAGGACATAACGGTACCAACAGTTCATGAATATGGTTTAATAAAGAAACATAAGTATTTTTGTTTTACTATGAATTGTGTTTAAGTGAATGGATCTCTTGAAAACTGTACGCCTACTAGGTTTCATATCTCAAAAGGAAAGCTGGTATTGAGTTCGGATGTAATTACCCCAAAGCGGGGTCTAAATGAATGGAGCAAGTTTTTTTTCAATTTTGTGTTGTAGGTCCATATTCATTTCTAAAAGTTGTTTGTAATTTCAAATTGTCAATATCGCAGTATTACAGAATATCATAGCATTGCACAGTACTAAGATCTTGTCAATTATTTATAGGAAGATGTGGTATGAGTGCCAATGAGACAACTCTCCGCTCACATATGCAACTATTCCAGTCATAATTACATTTTCGACATTTAAAAATGCCTGTACCAAGTCAGGAATATGACAGTTTTTGTCCATTCGTTTTTGATGTGTTTAGTTATTTGATTTTGCCATGTGATTAATGAAATTTTCGATTGGATTTTCCTCTCTTTACTTTTTAAAAAGAATTGAAAAATAATAGTTGTTTCACCTCGGTGAATATTCATTCGAGATCTTCTTTCATAAATAAATAAAAACATCGCAATGAATTTCATTGAGAATCGGACAACACTTATGTACACAGTATTGTCAAACTTACATCTACTTAGTTATTGTCAAAACTTGCACCTCTAAGATATTGTCAAAACTTATTGTGATCAGTGTGCCATATTTGTTTTCTTTGATCACCTCGATGTTATGACTTTTATGTCCTTAATCTAGCTTTGTCATTGGCTTTCATTATAGTGACAAAAACGTGCCATATTTAATTGCAATATAAACAGTGTAACTAAATTAGGTTATTTACATGGACAAAATAAGTGTCGAACATCGTTTACGTTTGAAAATGATTTAGTCGCCATTTGTCAGATGTATAACAAAAACAACAGAATTTTTCAGCTTTATCAAAAGGAATTAATGTTTGATTCTATGCTGCTTTAAGGTAAGACAATGACTGAAAACGCGAGCTTCAAACAGTTATTTGATTTTCATTATAACAGTCTTATAAAATACATTTTTACCAAGTCAGTCGCCAATACTGTCAATGTGGTCGCCATCTTGTAAAATAATACAAGATTTTCAGAAAAAAGCTAATTTTCAAATCAACTTACATTGGAAGGATATTAATAATACACTAAACCATTGCATATACGATATCAAATGATAATGAATTTAGTAAGAAGCACATATTTCAACAATTTTTTTATGTATTTTGTTTCAATCACAATTTTAAGTTTTACACGACAGAAAATTCTAAATTTATCGGAATTTAGTGATTTAACATTGTTAACCTATCCAGACAACAAGCCAAATTTTCAAAAGCATTTGGAAGGGAGAATAAAATTGAGAAAGGAAGTTGGGAATGTGTCAAAGCGACAAAAACCCGACCATAAAGCAGACAACAACCGAAGACGAAGACCAAAATTTAATCTTCCCAAAAGGCATAACTATATTTCTAAATATATGAGGAATAACTATATATTTTCACATTTTTTGTATCATGAACCTTATAAAGAAATTAATCTTATTAATTTTTGAAAGCCCCTATGCATTTCTATGCATTTTACTTGGGCGTGATAGGATGATGTGTGACGTCGCCAAAGCCAAGTGATGACTGCTATAGTTCGATATGGCAAGCTACAAAGGGTCCCAACACTTACTAGTGTATAACCAGCGAAACGGGAAAACCAACGTTCTAATCTATATTTAAAACGAGAACCACTTACGAACAACATCAACATACGACACCTACTAAACATTAGATTCCTGACTAAGGACAGGTGCAAACCAATGCAGCGGGATCAAACGTTTAAATGGTACCAAACCTTTTCCCTTATCTGAAACAATAGTGTAACATGGTCTTATAAAATATCAATTGGAATGGCTTAACTCGTACTAGTCACTCAAATAAACAAAGTACACTGAAAGAATACATTTGATTTATGATACAATGTAAATACAAAGGTAATAATAAATAATGATGAATGCTTAAAGTAAAAGTTTTATACCGCTGTGAAATTTTAAAAAAATTAAGAAAAACAGCAACTTTGAAAAAATACGTCATTTTATTCACAGGTAAATGAAAATAATTCTTTTGTTAAGTATACCTCTTTTTATTTGTGTATAACCATCCGTTTAGAAATATCTTGTAAATCAATATATTTATTCCAAGACCTAATATGAATATCAGCAATTAAACTATACAATTGGTTTTCGATGCAACTTCCTGTTCTTCATGTACAGGTGTTCAAGTGTGGTGTATATGGTGTGTACAACTTGTCTTGTTGTACAAAATATAATATGTACAGATGTTATTGTATAAATTATCATCTGCTTATAATAAATAGTTGATGCAAGCATTCAGTCTTTTTTTGCATACATGGAGTTCTGTCATATTTACATGATACAGACTTATACTGCGCATTTATTCAAAATACATTATTAGACCACAAAAGTACTTTTTATGGATATTAATATGGTATATGGAGGAATTTAAATCATTGTGATATCCTCATTTCCGGTTTGAGGACAAGGAGAATAGCACTGGCTGTTTGGTTGGAGTACATAGATTGGAATTTTAAAAAACTAAACTGGTACATTTAAGAAGATAAACCTGTATCACCTATGTTAAGTGTAAAAAAACTTATAATTTGTACAAACTTACGCATTGTACACAACATATACAGTACAAACAAAATTAGAAAAGAAATAATGTTTATGTTATTAGTTAATAGTACCACGAGGTGATAATTTATAGCAATTCTTAACAACCAAAGCTGGTATATAGACCAGATAGATTTTAACATGAAATAACAAAAAAAAAGCATTACAAATAGTATTAACATGTCAAATTTACAAGAAAATACGATTTAAAAGTACTCGCAGTTACTGACAACGCAATGCCAAAAACTAAATGTATCGACAGGCAGTAAGATAGTCTCTTTACACATATAAATGAAGCTGAATGTGTCTTTATACGTCCCGTTTGAAAAGAATACACATTAAGCTATGCTTTAATTTGCTGATTATAAAATCGATATAAGTGCTGATGTAAACTATATTCAAAGACATTGATAATATAAGTTTGTACTAATTCCACAGTATTGCACAGAATTGTACTATTTGCACATTATTGTACTAATTGCACAGTATTGTACTAATTGCACAGTATTGTGCAACAGGACAATATTGCGTAAAAAAGAGTATTGCGAAATAGCAAGAAATCTTCTATGTTTTCTGATGTGTATACGAAATTGTCACTGGAGTGAAAAAGTAATTCACATTGGTTGAACGAATTATGATTGTTCTATGCTCTTCAACTTGGTAGTTTATTTGGCATATTACAATTTTGATTTTAGTAATTTCCAGACGGAAAACACGCGTGACGCGCAAAACTGTTCACATGGTGTTTGATTATTTTCTTTTTTAAATGCAGTCATTTTGGAAATCCATACACATACAATCACAATGTAGCCTTTCCACATCTTTAACACTACGATTACCGGATGCTCAATTCCTCTTGACAACTACACTTTTAAAGCTGAAAAGTTAGAATCTGATCTTAGTTAACTCTCTTTTTGAATATAACATCATTAAATTTATATTCCTAAACAATATGGACAAACTTGCATACTTTAAGAAGTGTTCTTTCTAAATATAAACACAGGACAACAATGACCAATTTGAGTAAGCATCTATGTCTAGAACATTTACATTCCTTGGTGAACGATTTAGATTAGACCTGTTTTTGAAGGAAACACAAAAAAAATTAGAACGTCACCATAAAATTGTTGACTTTCATAAATTTTGAACAAAAATGAAAACAATTATGTAAAATCCATTAAGCAATTAAAATATTTGTAATTTTATGAATGAAAAAATAAATGAATAAATAAATGAATTAATAAACGAAGAAATAAATGAATAAATAAATGAATAAACAAATGAATAAATAAATGAGAAAATATACGAAGAAATAAATGAAGAAATACATGAAGAAATAAATGAAGAAATAAATAAATGATAAAGATAAATGACTAAATAAATTAAGTATATAAAAACGGATCAGTGAAATGTTCTGTGATGGCTTAACAAAATTTCTTTCTCTACGTTATCAAAATGTGGCGGAGCCTCCTTTTGTTAATAAAGTTTTTAATTGTTGAGGAACATTCAATAATTTATACAACGACCCATTTGTTCGTTTAGTCTTCATGTAGGTTTCGCCTTTAATAAATAAATAAACATGGTGAACCAGCATAATGATTATATTTAAAGGTTGTTCAAAACAAGAATAAGCCGACAGTAATGTCGAAAGTAATGAATATAATCAGAACTAGAACTTTTTTTGACTTTTAGATACGAAACTGAAAGAGGGACGAAAGATACCAAAGGGACAGTCAAACTCATACATCTAAAACAAACTGACAACGCCATGGCTAAACATGAAAAAGACAAACAGAAAAACAATAGTACACATGACACACCATAGAAAACTAAGGAATAAACAACACCAAGCCCACCAAATACTAGGGGTGATCTCATGTGCTCCGGAAGAGTAAGCAGATCCTGCTTCACATGCGGCACCCGTCGTGTTGCTTATGTGATTACAAATAGTCTAATTCGGTAGGTCAAATTCATGAAAGGGAAGGGGAGTGTAGTTACGACGTAAGGAACATATCCGATATCATTTGTGAAAGGGACATTGAGTAAAAGAAAATTACATCTCATTAAATAAATTTTTTTATTCAACTTTCACGACCTTAACATATGTTGCCAGTTTTTGTTTTTCTTTTCTAAGGTTTTTTCAAAAACGTTTAAGTTGTAGTGCGGTCGAAAGGTTGCAGAGGGATAAATCTACTATTTAAATTCTTCTTCATATCATTAAATAAAATAATTGATGGACAGATATATCGATAGATAAATGAGAAACAAACACATAAAAGCACAAAACAATAGATAAATAAAAAGCAACAAAAATGAAGACCCTAATTCATACTTTCTGCTATTCAAAGCCTTGTCATAAATGGTGAAATTGTAATCAAAAATGTATCAAGGCAAGGTTACTCTGCCAGCATGTTCAGAAACCGGCCTGATGTGTCTGATTTGTAAGAGATTGGGTATCGACATATTACATGTATATGACATCACCAATAAGTTGTATCGCTGAACAATTATTAAAATCCAGTCAACAAAGCTTAATATACTAAAAGAAAAAAAAAGAGGCAATTTCGGCCTTTCAAAAACTTCAAGTCAGAAATGTATTGGATATAGTTGAAACTGTAACCTCAGCAATCTTACTTAAACTGAAATAAGATATTACTTGAAATTGTTTTAATTATATTCACGTAAACTTTTCACTTGATAGAAAAAAGAGAGTCAACTAAAGTTTAAAAGGTAAAATTATTTACTATGTATATAAAAGGCTAATCTGAACGAATATATTTGTATTGTTAACTTATTAAACAGCGGAATCAAGACATAAAATTGAAAGAATGAAGCATCTGTTTTGGACCTGTTTTCTGTTTTTTGTTTTTGTCTGTACATGTTCCGGACACGGTAAATGATTTTATTTTTAGTCAATACACCTAATATTTCTGATTAAGTATCAACATTTGTAAAACTGTACGTGCTCTCTGGAATTTTTTGATTTTATTATATCACAAACTTGTCAAACCTTTACAAAATTTTATCAACGGAACATGGTAATTATTCATGAATATAATTCAACGTATTTACATCGTACACGATCAGATATTTCAAATCTTATCTGTAATGGTCACTTAGTATATAGTGTACAATGTATTGACGTCGTACACGTTCAGATATTTCAAATCTTATCTGTAATGGTCACTTAGTATATAGTGTACAACGTATTCACATCGTACACGTTCAGATATTTCAAATCTTATCTGTAATGGTCACTTAGTATATAGTGTACAATGTATTGACGTCGTACACGATCAGATATTTCAAATCTTATCTGTAATGGTTACTTAGTATATAGTGTCAATGTATTGACGTCGTACACGTTCAGATATTTCAAATCTTATCTGTAATGGTTACTTAATATATAGTGTACAATGTATTGACGTCGTACACGTTCAGATATTTCAAATCTTATCTGTAATGGTTACTTAGTATATAGTGTACAATGTATTCACATCGTACACGTTCAGATATTTCAAATCTTATCTGTAATGGTCACTTAGTATATAGTGTACAATGTATTGACGTCGTACACGTTCAGATATTTCAAATCTTATCTGTAATGGTCACTTAGTATATAGTGTACAATGTATTGACGTCGTACACGTTCAGATATTTCAAATCTTATCTGTAATGGTCACTTAGTATATAGTGTACAATGTATTGACGTCGTACACGATCAGATATTTCAAATCTTATCTGTAATGGTTACTTAGTATATAGTGTACAATGTATTGACGTCGTACACGTTCAGATATTTCAAATCTTATCTGTAATGGTTACTTAGTATATAGTGTACAATGTATTGACGTCGTACAAGTTCAGATATTTCAAATCTTATCTGTAATGGTTACTTAGTATATAGTGTACAATGTATTGACGTCGTACACGTTCAGATATTTCAAATCTTATCTGTAATGGTTACTTAGTATCAATTGTACAAATTAGAGTCATTTGGTCATTAATGTATAGAACTAACCAATACTTTAATAAGACTAAGACTAAGAAAAGATATAGTAACGATATTGTATATATCAAGTCATGCCATTTAAGAGTCATTTGTTTTAAAACTTGTATTGACTTACGTGTAAGAGTTTGTATCGGAAATATTCTAAAATCAGTTGTTTGCATGAAACGGTTTATGTTCTATTCGTATAGTTCATAGTAACTTGCTACGTACCTCCTAAGCGAAGATATGGTGTTTGATTTTTAAATAATGAAAACATTATCTCTCCATCAGTTTTTATGGATTCTGGCACTGACATGTCAATAAATGTTTGTAGTCCTTTGTTTTTTAACGGCTATTGCATAATTATACGTTATGTGGGCTCTATTATAATACTGTTATATCAACCATGTTTATTAGCTACGTATCGGACATGTCGGACAACAAGGGGACACGAAAAAAATATCAATCAAATCAATGTTATGTCTTTTTGCCGTCATCACGAAATTACAAGTCCTAAATATTACATGGCAATAGCACACTTTTATTGTATTTTCAATCGAATACACTTCCATTCTTTTTGTGTGTTTGAGCATTTGGTTATCAAATAATTGCCATTTGAGGGTAGGCAGGATTCCCGTTGTGAATTTTGCTCTGAGTTCTGATTTTTATTATTAACCTTTTCTTATATCTCTAAAGGTTGTGTTCTTATATTTATCACTTTATTTTTTTAGAGGTAGGATCGCCAGGAGCGAGGGGAGACGAAGGACCAACGGGTAAGTTACATGCACAATTTCAACTGTATATTGTCACATTTGATTTTTTTTGGAAAAAGTGTAATGTTTGGCTCTAATTTCAGGTGTGATTGGCTTTTGCCATCTTGGATTTTGAAAAGCAGAGAACCTAATTTAAAGATTTTCAATCAAAATTTGATGCAGGAATGTGAATTTGCATATAAAAGAAAAACATTAAAGGATTAAAAAGTTCTAAATAATAATATTTTAACAAGTGTATAATTTTTTTGCTAGATTTTTAATGTTTTTTTCAAGTGGCATTTTTGGGTTAAATCTCTTCATCTTTTATATAAGCTTTGGATTTCAAATATTAATGCCCCGAGCATCACTGTAGAGACATGTATTGTCGAAACACGCATAGGGTGCAGGAACAGAAATTGGTACCGTTAATGTTATTAAAGGATACGTAACTCTGAAGTAGTGCATTTCCTGAAGGAATCTACATGAAATCTTGCTATAATGAATTTTAGCCAGCAAAAACGTCTGGTGACCTTATTTTATCTTCTACTATTCTCAAAGTATATTCTTAAAGCTATCTTCTCGTTTTTTATTTATTTTACAATTCTTTCACTAAGTAAAGCTTATTATCACATTATGATGTTTTTATCTGTATAATCCAATAAAAAAATGTGTCAAAAACTGTAAATTGATAAAATTTCCCGGAGACCCTTCATTTTTATCATATTTTTGAACATCTATCACATGTATCAATACAAACTACGTTTTGGTAAAGAATGTATAAATTCTATCATTGTTAATTTAGACACACATAACACCTTAACTTGAGTTTTACTTTTTTTCCTAAAGCTGTATGGAGATCTTTTATTGATAACATTCACGTTTGATGTAGTCTCTGATGGATTATTATTTCATAACGCATAACTATAATGCAAATTGTAATATCTAATTTTAAGACTTATCAAACCACAATGGACATAAAATGAATCAGCAATTGGCCGTTTCATAATCTAAAGCATCATGGTTAATTTCATTGTTCGTACCCCAAAGTGAAAATAACGTTACGTCATTGGTTGAATTTCCATTGTTTATAATGTTTTAAACCTATCAAAACGCTTTGGTATACGCTTTTGAAAATATTAACCAGGATACATTAGATTCTGAAACGGCGAATTAAATCAATTCCTATTGATAAGTTGCCAGCTGGAATGTTTTTACAAATGTACACTCCAAACTTTAACGTCAATGACATTTTTTAATCTAAGTTGTAATTGCACATATTATCTTAAATACAGTTTAAAAAAAAATATCCGTACTAATATTCATATCTATACAATTTAAGGACCAAAAGGACCAAAAGGAGACTTGGGGGATAAAGGTAAGTTTAACAAATCACATGATTTAAACATATTATGTAGCCTTCAAACTTAATGGAATACAATGTAATGTTTGACAAATTCTGCCGTATAAGTATTTTTTTGTGTTTTTGATTTGAATGTCACTTACTAATCTTGTGTAGAAGAATCTGTTTTTTCGATTGCACATTTCCAAGCGTGGTACATATGACGAGCGTATTGTACAATCTTATGGTAAGAGACACAGTAAGCTCTTGTCACTCCCGTAACAGGATTAGAAAAATGAAATATGTTTCAGTGAAAACTATTAACATACATACAGTGTTCAGGTGTAAGGGGATTAACGGAACACGATTTCATATCCTTTTATTTTAATTGATAACTTTGAGACCATCATATAGTAAACTAAATGAATAGTTCTGGGATAATTTAAAAAGGGAGGTTACACTCAATGAATTGTTGGTCGTATAAGTTAAGCTACACATAACGTTATCATAAAATCCTTTTCGAAAACATACTATGGATTTGTTTATTTTCGGTGATAAGAATGTTTCTGGATTGAGGAAAAACTTTATTTTCGTGGATCTTTGATTTCGTCGTGTTGCTAAAATCTGTATGAATGGCAATGTTTTTTTTTGGTTGAACGTTTAATATCGTTGTTAACGAAAAGTAATATCCAACGACCAATAATGAATTCACAGTAATATAAGCGTCGTCATGATTTGCGTTTTCGAAGTATATTTGAAATTAATTGTTGGGATTTTCAAACAAAGTATCATGTTATTTATTCTTCAAAACAATATTCCATTGACACACAACTTGAAGTGCAATATGGTAATGTTTTTATATAATATATTTTCCATTATTTGTGAGTACTATGCATAATTGTTATTTGGATGGAGAGTTGTCTCATTGGCACTCACACCACATCTTCCTATATCTATAAGGCTGTTGATTTTGTCATTTGAATTGTTTGACATTAAGCCATGTCTTTTCAGCTTGCGCGTCGGTTTTAGTTTTGCTCTTTAAAGAGTCCTCATATTAATTTTTAAATGCTCACATTTACGTAAATTCAAATGTAGGAGAAAATTATGAACCACAGGGGCATCTTCAATGCATCGTCAATAAAACCTTATATTGCTTAGTCGTCGTCAGGAATGTTTGAGTTCATTGCATTGCACGTCAATGTTACCCTTGTTAATTTACGTCGAGTTAGCCTGGTTATTGATATCAAATACGCATTCAAAAGGAGAATGAAGAAACATATCGTGACGAAATTACATAGTTTCCTATCTGGACTTGTCTTTTCGCATTTACGTCCAGGGATATTGGGTCAACATTCTCGCATGGTGTTTCTGATATCTTGCCCAAATACTTAATTTCATTCTTTTCAATTATGTTTGCATTTAATCTAGCAAAAAAAGAAGCTAGGAAGAAAAAAATCAGATATTTTAATTTTTCTTACTCTTGTATCGTCTTCGTTTTAATGATCGATCAACAGTTTAGAAACAGTGTCAATAATCGAAGTGGTACTTAAAAAAGTCTGTTATATATTTACGTTTAAGACCTCAAGACGTTACAAAACACTAACACCATTTTTACTTTTTATATCATGATTTTAAGCTGATAAAATATAATACAAATGTGTTTTTGTTATGCTGAATGAAACATCCAAAGTTAAGCAAGACGTGAGATCATTTATATCGGAAGTTAGCCATTAGCCAATACGGCTTTTTACATTTATTGGTTCTGTCCGAAGAGCAATACTCTTGATTCCTATCGACAGGGCAACATAATCGGAACATGCTGATTTGTCCGTATTAAGGTGGTTCCCAACACTTTCACTAAAATTAATTTGGCTCGTTTAATTTTCATAAAATTTTGACAAAGTATTCTGACATTTTAACAAAAAAAAAATAATTTAAAAAAAAAATTTAACCAACCGTTTCGTCAGAAAAATTACACTGGTTACATAGCAATTTGACAAACCCCAATTTTGATCATTGAGAAGCATAATATTCTTTTTACAACACAACGTAATTGAAACGTTTAGCTGACTTTACAGAGTTATCTCCCTGTAGTGTTAGGTACCACTTATTTTCTTATATCATTTAAAACTTGAAACAATCAATTCTATATAACCTTTTTCATGTTTATATATGTATCATTTTAGGTAGTACCGGAGATCAAGGAGCCTTCGGAGTTGCCGGTAATACATTAATAATTTGAATTGTATCATGTAAATTAAACAAGCTTTGGCGAGTTTATCATATCAACATAAGGTTGGAGACACAATACTGTTATGCTAATTCCCTTGAAGTATCAAAATATAAATATTATTTGCAGTGAGAGTAATATCGGGCGGTTATCTATAACCTGCATGAATTCCTGCAGTATCCTCTAGGTTTATTGACCTAGTATGAGTTTACAGACTTACATTTCAATTGATAAAATGGAGACTCTCGCTTTATAGATTATCAATATGCAAATATTGTTAATATATAAGATAAATAGAAAACTTTGTAAGTTTATTTTCGGCTGTGAAGCTTGAGTTATGTGCGTTTTCACGGTATTCGAAACAAAATAAGGATTTTTATAACCTCCGCTTGAATTGTTAATGACAAACTTGCTTTTGTTGTAATATTTGTTCTGCATTTTTAAACAATGATTTTTTTTTTATCCAACTCTGTTATGTTTTATACAAAGAAACGTACCAGTGAGGTAAATTTTCCGAAATTTGCCAAATTACGTCAGAATGTCATTCGATAATGTTACAGCAAGGCATGCGAATATAACCAGAAGCACTTGATATGAAACGGGAGCAGTTGATATAAACCAGAACAGTTGATAACAAAAGTCATATAACACGGCTAAGGCAATTCTTCAAATTTAATGAATAATTATATATCCAAATAAGTTTTATTATGGGGTACAATTATTTTGTATAAGTTTATGATAAATATATGCATTCAAACATGCTAGTAATATGTCTAAACATATATGTAATTCGTCTAAATATATAACTATGTTGTGTACAAGTTGTTATGTTACAATTGGAAGTCCTGCAAACTTGTCTCTGAGTAGTATAAACACCAGAATGAGACGTACAGATGGTCATTACATGTGACACTTTACTCAACATAACTAATTCTTTGATTTTGCATTTTGATACAGAACTTAAGATTTAAATTTTCCCTTGATTTTTGTATTTTTCTTGGTTTTACTTTGCATTACTTTACTTTATTCGAGAACGTAGACTATGGCATGACATATTTTCTGTTTTTTTTCAGGAGGTAACGGAGGACCAGGACCATTGGGACCACAAGGTATACATTTGTTTTATCTATTTAAAATACATATACATGTATTTACGTTTAGAAAAAAAAAAACAAAAAAAAAACAGTAAGTTTAGCATATCAGATTTCAAAACGGATTTGTAAAAAAAAAAAATCAATATTAAAAACCAAAACCATATCAGATATTATTAGTGACATTATACCTTATACGGTATATATGGTGTCAATAAATTCCACATGGATGAGAGCTTCTATTTCTCATGGAATTTACCACCATATTACCAATAACATCTTGTTAGAAATTAACTTGCGTTATTAATATATTTCAATCTTACTTCATTAATTTCTACGTCTGTTAAAACCTTTAAGAATTTTTTTAGTAATGTTTTGTTTCTATAAAGGGACATACCACCACTACTAACCGTGTATTCAAATATGCCCCGCCTTCTTATCTAAAATGGAATATACACGTTCTTTACGCGGTTGCTTTTAACCGATCATATCCCTAAATATATATCGGAGGTAAGATAAATAATAATCTTTAAAAATATAGGTCTTTGTGATTTGGATCTTTTTCTGGGTCATTTGGAAGAAACATAAACGTCGTGTGTAAGATTATAATGATTTGGATATTAAGAAGTATGGTCATATAATTTAACTCAAAGTGAACATAACAGAGACTACGACAGTTTGGTGTTCATGCGAGTCAAGGCTCCATGTTGAAGGCCTTACATTGACCTATATAATGGTTTGCATTTTTTAAAATTGTTATTTGCATGGAGAGTTGTCTTATTGGCACTCACACCACATCTTCCTTTATCTATAGCCATATCGATAGATAATGTATGTACAATATTTAATTTGGCTAATCTGCAATATATTGCATACCCATGCCTTATATACATGATATAAAAGAGGAGCGAAAGATACCAAAAGTGACAGTCAAACTCATAGATAAAAAAAAACTGGGTGTGAGCTCAGGTGCTCCCGAAGGGTAAGCAGATCCTGTGATACATTCTACTGACGAGAATACTCTAAATGTCAGAACGACAATGTTAAATCTTCAAAATTAGTGGAAGCACATTTTTTATATTCCATTGCCGGAATTCAAACTCATGATATACAGATATCGAGACATCACTGCCTGCACTATGTCAACCGCTATATACCTCTCGTTCACCTTGACTCAACTTGTATAACAAAAAAATAAATACGAATCTTTATATCTTTATAATTTTAGGAGATCCAGGCCCTCAGGGAGACCAAGGAGATCCCGGTAAGAAAAAACAACATCCAAAATATAAAGTGTAAATTTTTTTTTCTTTTCTTGTGAGCATGTTTTGATGAAGAAACGCGCAATAAGCGTATACAATATCTAGCGTATTATCTACGATAAGTTTATACAAATATTACGTCGCACATACACGACAATTTGGTCACGTTCCTACTCTTATAATTCGTCATTATTATCATAATTCGTCGTTATTATTCTAATTTACATGCCTTTTCAGATATTGGCACTGTATTCATAACCATAACGTAAATGATACATTTATAACTCTAACAAACTAATTGCATACCTAACTATACACATATGACAACAGTAATATACTGTTTTCAATACTCATGCATCGATTAAGGAAACCTGGGATACAAACTAACACCGAAGAAACACATCAACTACAAGAGGAAAACAATAGAACAACAGAAACAATGAATTGTATCAAAAGCAAACGCCACCATACAAACGAACATGCAACTTTGGATTCATTATTATTCGTTGGATGCCATTTTTTGTCGGTTGCGTGGATACAGGTGGAGATGAATATAAATTTTCACCGAATAACAAATTTTATATACTTAAAAGGCTCCTATACAGACTGACAAAACCAAGAAAATAAATATCCACGAAAATGGAAGATTTCTTAAGTCCAGGACAATGCAATTTTTCCCTATCCACGAACATTGGTACCCACGAAAATAAATGAATCCGCGGTATATGATAACAACAGATCCATGAACCACATGTTAATTAAAATTATAGTTATCAAAGGTACGAGGATTATAATTCAGGACGCCAGACGCGCGTTTCGTCTACATAAGACTCATCAATAAAAGAAACGAGATTGTCATCTCAATGGAAGTGTTTTAGAACTATATCTAAGTAGTATATATGCACAAAAGAGACGATATATTATACAGTTATATCAAATTATGGCCAACTTTACTTTTGTATTATTATCGATTAGGATGCAGAATTGGCTTTGCTCATTGTTGAAGGCCGTATATTAACATATGATTGTTTTTTTTCCGTCATTTGGTTTCGATAGGAGAATTGTCTTTTTGGCAATCCTTCCAAATCTTCTTTTTAATATTTAATGTAGAACATTTTATATTGTTGGCCAGTGCATATTTTGTCGTATGATATAAATATAAATATTAATTCTTTTATCTTTCAGGAACAGTCCCCGGTAAAAAAGGAGAAATTGGGTTTATCGGTATGTAATTGTTGCAATTATTTGAACGAAAAATTTTACATATAAAATGAATGAAATTCAGATCAAAACGTGTTGTACTGAATATTTTGGATATTAAAACAGCAAGACAAAATTGAACTACAAATCAATATCCGATATAACGATAATTTTAAATTTATTTACGTCACGGATTTTTAACAATGTCTGAGACAGACACAAACACGTGCATTGTGAGGAAATTGTACTTTTAAAATCCGAAAGTATAGAAATACGATTGAATTATTAATCCATGCTTAAAAACAATCAGCCAAAAGACGCAAGTACAAAATGTCTAGGCCGATTAGAGTCTTCTTTGTGTCCATTCATCCGTTAAGTTTTTGAAAGACTTTGCTAATTTGTTTACAAAATGGCAGCTTACAATGTGAGAGTTAAACGTTAAATACTTTTTTTTAAAGTTTTATAGTGAATATGTGTTTTAAAAAAACTGATTTGCAGTCATCAGGAAAGTTCCAAAAAGGTAAACGTGTAATGCCATCTTATGAATGTAACTACAATTAAATGAGGCCCTTCACGGGAATATCCAAATCATCACATAATCTCAAAAATGTTCCAATATAACCACTCATTATGTTATAAAGAAAACAGTACAAGATTATCAAATAATCATATTTGGTCTGGTAATCACTACTTACTGTAAAAATAGCTACGTTACTAAGTATCCCATATAATCAAAAAACCCAATTAGGAGGCTCTTAACTACTAATATCGTAAAAACAACAATTCAGCAGCAGAAACTGATTGATTGATTGATTTCAATTTTAACCTAGCGCATTATTGTTGTTTTTTTGTTCAAAGAAATATTTCGCACTCAGGATTTCTCCATACAATTGTAGGCTCGAGAGGAGATAGGGGTTCAGCAGGAGATATTGGTAAGTAAAACATAATGCAACATCCAAAATCACTGATGTGTATTTTATAGAAGAACCATGCGTCATAAGTATATATTTGTTTTTTTAACAGAAAAATGTCATTTGAGTAACAGTTTGTTGTTGTGTTTATAGCAAGTAAACAAAGAAGACATTGTTTCAAGGGGCCTGTTAATTAGGTTATTTCCCAGAAAAGCCACACTGTCGTCCTGTATTCGGTAAGGGTGATTATTCCAACATGAATATATATATATATATATATATATCTTACATTACAATTGAGGACCCTTGTAAGAAAAAACAAATAATATGTTTAACTTTCTAATTCTACAACATTAAACATTAATATCATTTATTTATCGAGTATTTTTTTTTATTTTTATTTTTACATCAAATAATTAAAAACATATCTTCATTTATAGTGCAAACCATTCAAATTGTGTTGAATTTTACAACATCTACCACGTTTATTACTATCCATTCAGAAACAATGATATTTATTGCATGTTCAAAATTATGCGATCCTGTAAATTCAGTTCAGGCTTTGTATAGCTATTACACTGTTAATTTACAATTGATTTTATATTGATCTTACATGTCTTTTGCACAATCAACTACATTAACTATAATACCGACCATCAAAATGTTCCGTCATATACTCAAGTCAGTTTATAGACATCAAGACTTTCCTAAAATACAACATATGCTTATATCATGTATATTATACTTTTTTTATACGCATTTAAAAAATAGTTCAAATGCGATTGCAGTTTAGGAGTTGCACTATGTCTAGTGTCACAAAATTTGAGCCATTGCATTACAAAATTTTTACAGAAACCAAAAATGTTCAACCGAAATACTTCAAATTATAAATCGAGAATGCCAACTACAATCATTTTCAAATTTGGATTATAACAGAGTGAAGAGCCGACAAACTCTTCTATTTTCATACCTGTCTGTATGAACGAAAATAGATAAAAAGCACTGTGAAAATTTTAGCAAATAGGTTTATTGACATTTCATTTCAGATGAAAAATTAGAACCTTTGTATACATACCATACCACATGCGCGGTAAATAACTCAAGTATGAGTTTTACATGGCTTTCTATTACATGAACCTCAGGTTCAGTAAAAATTATTATACATGGTTTAATCATAACCTCGCATTCCTATTCTATGTTAAGTTACTGTATATTCATTTATTTTCGTGGGCTCCAATTTTCGTGGATAAAGTAAAACTTGCATGTTTTTGGATATTTAATTTCGTGGTTTTGTCGAAATCTTTATACAGGCCTTCAGATAATTTCGTTGATCATTTAATTTCGTAGGTAACATATACCCGCGACATCCACGAAAATTGGTATCCAACGAATAATAATGAATCCACAGTATTGTAAATAGTTACTGTTTAATCTCTCAGTAATAACGTACATCAACAAAACCTAAGAATGTATCATATCAGTCTGGTGAAAACTAAATAGATTTTTCTTTTTTTCAGGAGCTAAAGGAATTCCGGGTAATTTTCTTAATTTATTTACATGGACATAAGTGGTGTCAATTTTCATGTTCAAAGACAGTAATTGCACCATTAATCGAAAAATTACAATTGATATTTGATATTTGACAACTGACAAATCTTTATATTGATTATTGAAAAGTTAACTATTTTCTTTATAATAGAACATGATTAAAGCGTTCAGATGATTTTAACAGAATTATTTTTCTATAGTCAATGGAACACAATGTAGTGGTTTGTACAACCTTGTTATATTTTTAAATATAGATTTATTTTAACAGGAAGAGAAGGCAGGAAAGGATTTGTTGGTAAGTTCGTTATAAACATATCAAATTATTTTGTTTACATTTTGATATGTTCTACAACTTAAGTTCAAATTACAGTAATTGACCTGTGTCACATAGTTCAAAATCTGCCACTTTAAACAATTGACTTAAAACGAGTTATATTACTTTAATCATTACTTGTTAGAGATAAGATGACTTAAAAACAACCTACAAGCAGTCACAACAATAGAAAACGTATTACATTTTTGATCAATCATCGAACTTTTTATTTGAAATTATCATTATCAAAAATACATCAATCGAAAAAGATGTAACACAAGAAAGTATTGTGCTTTGTTATTTGTGTCGATCCGATGCGACAAGCCTGATTTTTGACAATTCGATCATTGTTTTAGCTGTTACATCACAATCTCAAGAAATTGCAGGATTTGGCGTTAAAATTCATTTCAAACCCAGTCATATTAAAAATGAAAACTAAATATGACTATCCTACATTGTAAGTTATGATGTTGAACAGCATAAGCTAAAGCGTTTTGATGTGTCTATTACTTATTATTCGTTTTTTTATTTGTACATCCAAAAAAAATAAAAATGGGAAAAAGAAAAACAAAACAAATAGAAACATACAGATTTACTTTAGTTTCAATCGAACGCCTTTCAAAATATATTTATAGAACCCACTATTTGTACTTATAAGTTTATCTTTATAATCTTAGGATTGAAAGGCGGGATGGGAGACAGAGGAAATACTGGTAAGTAAACAGTTTAGATATATACCTTTGGTGACCTTCAACATTAACTCAATACAATAATAAAGATTGGGTCCTCATTTTTCAAGTATTATCTAATCCGATCAATCGAACATGAGTGTATATCAAGACATGGTACTTGATAATTTGGAATGTTTCTTAAGGATGTTCGCTTGTCATGTTTTTAGGATTTTTGTCACATTTTAGGAATCCTCCATTTGAATAAAATTTGCCCATTGACCCTCATTTTTTTTTTAAATCTTTCACATGACTGTACAATGATTAGTCATCTGTAAAAGTCTTATAAAATTTTAATTATTTTTTAATAGTTTTTGAGAACTTAAACTTGTCAAAAATAAAGCTAAGAAAAGTCAAGAAAGAATATTTCCCCACCAAAATGTAATGGCTAATATCTCGCAAACAAGCACATTGACTTATATATTATTTTTTGCTCTTTTGATTCCTTAATTGATCCTCTATCAATATAAACTAGTGTTATGAAAAATTGATTATTTTGAAACTGAGATACGAACTCCATTAAGAAAAAAAAAATCCATCACTCTGTCAATAGTTCTACAACATTAAAGGGATACTTACATTTGGTAACGGATTTTTTTTGTCTTAACGCAACTTATACGAGGTGTAAAAACCATTATGATTTCCGTTATGCAAAGTATGTTTCAGAATAAAAAAGTCATCAAAGGTTTTTTTTAATTTGAGAAATTTTAAACTTCACCGAGTACGCAAAATGAGGTACATCATATTTTCTTTCTTTCAGGACCAATTGGATCAACAGGACAGATGGGCATGAAAGGTACGCATTTGTTTTGTAATACTTGAGATTTTATTTGCTTTTAAACCTTCATTCATTCATATTAGTTAAACACATATAAGGAACTTTGGTAGATTTCAGAATTTAAAAAAAACACGATATTATCATATATATCATGTATATTCTTCGATGATTTTGATCCATATTATCTTTCTAATTCTAGGATCGAAAGGAAACAAAGGAAACCAAGGAAATGCCGGTAAGCCATTTATTTACAACAATTGACCGTTTCAGAATATAATGCACTCTGGTTAACATTTTCAAACGCGTACACCAACACGATGTGATTGGTTAAAAACGTTCTTAACAATTGAAATTCAACCATTGACGTAACGTTTTTTTTTATTTTTGCGTACGAACAATGAGATTACCCATAGTCTTTCAGATTATGAAGAGGCGAATTGAGTGTCACTGATGGGTCGTTTGTTGACGAAACGCTATTTTTTATGAAACAAATATGCAAACATGTTGGTAAAGAGATAATTTTTGAATATTTTGTGTAGGTGGTCAATCTATTTAGAAATAAGTATTTACATTCAAATTGATAATTTGGGAACAGGCTTGAAATAAAAAGTAAAATCACAAGAATCCTGAACTAAGAGAAACAATTTAAAACGAAAGTCTCTAATCAAATGGCAAAATCAACACCTCAAACACATCAAACGAACGATAGCAACTGTCATATTACTGACGTATTAAAGGCACTCTCTGATGTAGAAAATGGTGGATTAATCCTGGTTTTAAAGTAAGCTAAAACCATTACTATATAATACAGCTAAAAGGTTAAACAAATATGTTTCTTTACCTTCTAAAGATTTTATTAGTTGAGTTATTCTTAATTTATTATGGAATCTGATTTGAATAAATACCTATAACAACGGTCTCCGAAACCGATATCAGCTTGTTGACGTGTTTATCTCAGATGAACGAAATAAAAGATACATTTATGACATACCTTTTTTTTTACCATACTGATATTAAGATGAAGAGTACAAAATCGGTTTAATTATTGTATTCTTTAATTAAAGTAAGACAGCAGAGCTTATATAATCCAGAAGAAAATACAATAATTTGGTTTAAAACGAATGAATTTCTGATATGAGTTTCTCCAAAAGACAATGCATTTTGACCTATCTTTTTTCATATTTCAGGACAGCAAGGAAACAGGGGAGACAGAGGTGAGTGAAGCGAAGTAAAACAGTAAAACTATGTGTTAAAAGGTTAAATAAAACTGCCAACATACATACGTTTCAAACAGAATAGTAATTACAGCTATTGTGTCTCGACTTACACAATGTGAGTTCGTTTAAAAAAATGAATCGGCTGAAGCTTAAGTTTGATAAGGCTAGGTAAAAAATCTCAGCCATATTCTATTTAAATTATTCGGGAAATCAACGGAACATGCTAACATACTCTTACATTCTAATGTAGCAAAACTTGATATTGTCTAAAAATAAAATCTTCTCAATGTACATGATCCCTTGACACCATTTGCGAGTATGGTCTTAAGGAAACGATGATAGTCCGTCGGAAGGTGACGATAAATGGCTGACCCGTGTTAAGAGAGTGCCATATCTCTTGCACGTTAAAGACACCCTTGTAGATTTCGAAAAAGAGTAGGCTAATGCCGCTACAAGGCAGCACTCGCACCCGCAAAGTGGAAAGGGATTAATATAAGTTGCAAAACTTGTTTCCCAATCCACTATAAATAAATATGTTTAAACTAAACTAAATGATTTTTAACTTCAAATAGATTTAAATACATTGAGTGATGATCGTTAAATCTGTGTTATTCTCATTCATGATATTAAAAAAAAAAGATTTAAATTATCTCCTTTTGAGAAAACTATTTCTTGAAATGATTTTTTAATATTTGTCTCGCATAGTAAAATCTTCTCTTAACCAAGGTAACTTTGTTCGAAATAAGTTCAAAATACTGAGGAAAAAAATCACAAAACCATAAGATAATGTCAGGTTAGTTTGATGACCAATGGACATAATCATTTAAATATAATCATTGCATGTTATTTTCTCTTTTTCAGGACTTCAAGGACCACATGGTAAGTGTTATAACTTAATAACGTGTACATGACAATTGTCTATTGTTCAGTTTTAGAAAACAGATGTATTTAATATGCAGATGATCTAATACGAAATTGGGATATAAATTAGAAATAACATAATTATGAGTTTCAAATGCCAACGTTATATCTAATGGGAGGTGATTGTCCATTGCACATTCTCTGCAACTTAGTATACTGTATGTGTAGCTTTAGTCAAATATATAGCATGGTACTTGTTGGGCGATACTAACATTTGCAACGATTTTTTAGATTACGCCTGTCAATATTGATTCCCAATATAAACACAAACGGGACGAAAGAAACTCTCCCTAAAGCATTCGTTAATGTATGTGTACATATTCGAACAGAGATAAAAAAAAATAAGAAGAACAAAACTACAACACGTTTCTAACGTGACCAAAAACCTTTGTTGACAGTTTAATTTGTAATTTCAGATACACATGATATTGATAAACATCCAGCATATATATTATTAACTGATCAATGCATATATATTTAGTATATAAACGCAAACCAAAATAGCCTACTTTATGAAATAGGATAATTTCACTGCAATTAATTTCTAAACTACTAATTTACAATTTATCATAAAATATACGTTTTCATTAACAGGAAAAGACGGTGCAGATGGAAAGGATGGTAAATTTTGTTTTATAAAAATGTGAAATGTTTTGTTTAAATGCATTGAATATTTTCGCTTTTTAATACTTCAATTAGAAACGAAAATGTAGATTCAAAACCTTAACTAAATCATGATTATGAGGTTTTGCAACAATGAAGATTTGAAGCGATGTAGAAAATGTATTTTGTTTTAGGTAATACCAAATAATACAAAATATTCCTCGAATTTCAGTATTTTTGTGATTTTACTTCTTTTTTTTTTAAGTACGACTGTAATGTTTTGAAAATAACGCATTATAAACGTGCAGAACTCAAGCACTGGTATTGGAACAATGTTAATAAAAGCTTATCTGGAACGATCAGAATAAATAGAATCAGTACTTTTTGAGGTTATTTTGATGTTTTGCACTTTGTAATGTCATCTTTATTGATGTACCTATAACACGTATAAGTATCTTGGAGTTAAAACAATCTGAAGTTAAACTTGCACATACAAATATAGGTTTAATTATAGCATGTTAAACTAAATAAAAGAAGTAATACTTACTAACTATATTTAACTTACATTCAGGATCGACAGGAGATAAAGGCGACAGAGGAAATACAGGTAAAGCGAAACAATTTATAGCAATTTCAGCCTTATAAATCAGTATTTTGGTAGATGACGCTCAATTTGTACGTCTAAATTCGTCTAGTCGTTTATGTTATTATTTTTTTTTTCAAATCTCTGTTCTTTGTCTTTTAATCCTTTGTTTGTTTTTTTTGCTATAAATTTTTCAGTTTGTTTTCAACGTCTGAAATTGCATATCCATTTGTTATCTTTCGCATTTCTTTTTCAGTTTATTCAGATTAAGCAAGATTTATTGTATAATACCTTTTTATCAATTGGTATATTTTTGTGTTTTTAATATAATGGAATTGTATGCGATTTTCATACTGATTAGATGTTTAGCTAGCTATAAAACAAGCTTCAATCTAGAATGTTCTATATACAAAAATGTCATTGCTAAGTCAGTAATATGACAGTTGTTATCTTTTCGTCTTATGTATTTGAGCTTGTCATTCCCTTTTTAATTTCCTCGGAGGTCAGTATTTTAGTGATTTTACTTTTCATAAGATACACCTTTTAAATATTCAATTGTTCTTTTTTTTTTATAGGAAGAGAGAGTAAGTACTATACTATAAATATTGTGTTAGAAATGTTATTCAAAGCCATAGAAAAACGCAAAATATTGTTAGTGTAGGTAAAAGCAAATCAAGAACGTTGCACAAATATCTTCTATACTAGTCAACAAAAGAAACGATACAAGACTTTTTTTCAAATAAAAGATAAAGTTTTCCGTTCATTGGACCAATATTGAAGGAAGTAATACTTAAAATCATTATGGAAATATAAATCCGTTAAAACAATTGTTTTTGCTTTCGTGACGTTTTTTTCGCGATTTATTTTTTTACAAAATTTACATAAAACGACAATTTAAAAAAAAAAGAAGTTCCAACTAATGATGCCAATCTCTCATTTAAAGGTAAAGACAGTGTTTACCATCAATTTGTTTTTAAAAATCATCCAGTTTCTTCGTTTATTTGTTAAGCAAAGTTCGGCCCCACGAGAAATCGTTAAAATGTACACATTATCAACTGATTTACCATAGACAGTATGTGTAGAGCGATATTCAGAAAGCGGTAACAATCTTAAAACTAATCCTAAAGGTTCGAAATTTATTGTGTGTTGTTTTCATATCTAAAGCATTGATTTGAGACGAAAATAAAAATTTTCTTTTTGCATTTTTTGAGATTTCAAAAAACCCTCTTTTCCCCAAAATTTGAAAAAAAAACAATATTTTAACCCATTATTTACAACATGAACATAACTTGATTGGCATATTGAATATTTTCAAACAAATTTGAAATTTAAATTAGTACTGAGAAAATTATGTGTCGATTTTTTATTCAACTTCCGCTGATTTGCACCCTATGATCGTTTACACGGAATTTAGATACTTCCCGAAAAGTTTTGATTTTCATTATCACATGTGCATACATTGCAAATGAATTTTTTTTTTTAAATAGTGTATCTCATTTTGTTTTATATTTAATACTTTTTGATAAATTTTATTTTAAAATCGTGTATCGTTTCTTTTGTTGACTAGTATATATCGTTTTATTTGCAAATACAATTTACTAAAATCCATACATTGAATTTAAAATACATACATATTAAATGTTTCTGTCCTTAATTTTCTCGAAACTTGTTTGTTGACATTACACAAAATCATGTTAACAAATGACTGTTTTTAACATCTTTACTCCACAGTTGCCTGACCTAAAACACGATCTGGTAAATTTGTAAATAGTTATTCTTTAAATTGTTATTCACTCCCATCATATTTTAATATAACAAATTATTTGAGCACATGAACAATCACTCAAATAATATGAATAAATAGATCAGGATTCAATCATTTACTTTCCGTTGATTACTATTCTTATTATCTTTTCAGAGACATATAATATCCGTGTTCGTTTATACGGGAATAAAGAAATGAAAGTTGATGAAATTGGTAAACATTTTATTAGTTTATTAATATAATAAGCGCACTGTCGATTCACTTTTTTTCGTGAGACCAAATTTTCGTCGATAGATTATTTCTTGGTTTTAGCAAAGTATGAGTATAGTCTTTGGGGAAATTTGTAATTCGTTGAACATGTAGTCTCGTGGTTCCCCCTGTACTCACGAATTCCACGAAAAATAGTATACAACGAATAATAATGAATTCACATTTAGCTTAGTTGCCGTTCTTTATTCTTTGAAAAACATTACTCAATGATTTTCTATTGGCTTTTAACTCTCTTTCTGCTTTTGTGTACCGAAGTTTAAGTTTAAGTTTTTGATTTGTGTGTCATACTTATCTAATATTTGTAATTTGCAATTGAATTTACTGTTTTTGCAAATTCAGTAACCTAAAAAAGGTATGCCTTTTTTCTCTACTTATAATTGTTTCTTTTATTTCATGTTATAGCTTCCTGTACCTATAGTCGAAGATACTTCACTGATCTTTGGTTGCTTTTGGTCTTTATTATTAAGTTAAAATTGCTGTAGGTACCGGATATTTTAAATAAACCAGAAACGCTGTATGTTACCTTTAAAACATAATATATTCTGTTTCTGGAAGTGTCTTATATGTTGTGCTTTGTGAAGAATTGCTTGTCTTTGTTTTTACTTTTTAGCTATGACGGTGTCAGTTTGTAGTTTATCTTTGAATATGAACGTCCTTCTGCTATCGTTCGCCCCTCTCTTATTTTAACACATATAACACTTGCTTCATATTGTTTCAACTATTTAAATGTAAATTTTGAGTTAATTATCGTCATTAAGAACTGATTGACTTTTTTATTTTAGGAAAAAAGAAAAAGTAAAGAGCTGTAATAGATTACGCTTACCATTCTATGAACATCCAAGGAAGTTAAATGGATTTTTTTACTACTATTTCTAGTAAATTATTTAATTGTAACAGACCGCAATAATAAATGCATCTTAATATATACATGTTTTCCTCATTGACAGAAAGACATTATTATATGTTTTATGACAATGGCTTAATTTGTTGGCTTGCTCATCATGTTGTGACACATAATTCATTCCTGAACTATTAATTGTCAACTTTTAAAACAAATGTATCACTCACTTATTTGTTTTAACAAGTATGAAATTAAAACAGATACAATTGAAATCCTACAATCAACAAACCGCTGTCCAAATAGTCAAGGCTCATTATTACAGGCACATACGATGTACCCTTTTTCAGGAATTAAGACTTCACATGTTTAATAAGAACAAAAATTTGGTATGATTGCAAATGAGACACCCCTCTACAAGAGACCAAATGTAAAAATAAAATACTATTACACGTCAACGTACGGCCTTCAACAATGAGCAAAGCTCAAACCGCATACTCAGCTATAAAATGCACCGAAATGACAACGGCAAATCAATTCAAACGAGAAATATAACGGCCATATTAATATACAAAAAATGAACGAAAAATAAATATGCAACAAATCAACAAACGACAAGCTCTGAATGACATGCTCATGATTTCGGACAGTAACATACATACAGAATGATTTGGGGTTAAACATATTAGCAGGACCACAACCCTCCTCTTAACCTTGGAGCATTCTCGTAACAAGAAGTATAGATTATGTTGAGATAATTAATTTTCAGCCCTAAAAAAAATAATAATTAGAAATCAACTGACTCGTTTATCATGTTGAAAAAAATGCAAATCTATGGTATTATAATGCAAGGTATGGGTTATTCAGAAATCAATGTGAATGTACATATATCTTTTAAACACGTGTCAAAAAGCTTCACTGGAAAATAAGAAAGGCGAAGGATAACAGAGAAATATTAGCAGAATTTCTCATACAGTGAAACCTGACAAAACCAAATCCTGCATAAACCAAAAACCGGTATAAACCAAACATGTTCTTTACCACCGTCATATCATATTGTATGCTTTGTGAACCTGATGAAACCGAACATCGGACAAAACCGAACAAAATAATAAGTCCCGTAGAGGTTCGGTTCAAACAGGTTTCACTGTTTGTACATAAATGTAAGGATGTTACAATGGTTGTTTTTGTTAAAAACTTATTTTATAAGGGAAAGCAAATCTTGGTTTTATTTCTGAGAGGTTATTAGATGAGCCTGGAAATTCGAATATGAATTTTTTGATTTAAGAAGATGTGGTATGAGTGCCAATGTGACAACTTTACACCCAAGTCACAATTTATTAAAAGTAAACTATTATAGGTCAACATACTGTCTCCAACTCTAATATTTGGCTCACACCGAAATGCTCTTGTATCACACAGCAAGCTAGATATGGCCCCAATAATTACTACTCAGAACCATTCAAACTGGAAAACCAACGGTCTAGTCTACATGAAATGAAATGAACTAATGTACCACAACAACAAACGACAACTAATGAATATAAATTTTCTGACTAAGGATAGGTGGAAACAATTGCAGCAGATTCAATCGTTTTAATAATACCGAATCTTAACACTTATTTGAAACAATAGTGTAAAACCACAACATAGAAATACACAATATAGAATATCAATTGAAATGGTTAGAAATATAAACACAAGTTGAACTTACATTGAACGAATAAATTGGATCTATGATGCAATGTAAATATAAAATCACTGAGGTTTTTTAACGGAATTAGCAGAATGACTTAAAAAAGCTTTGCAATAACATTACAGAAAGGCATGCGACAATAACGGGAAACAGTGGATATATGGATATATACTGGGAGCAGTTGATACGCAGTTTAAAGATCCCGTCATTATGTTATTGTTCTATTATAAACTTGGTAATACTTTCAACGACAAAAGACAAAATTATTTTACTCGCATAGTGGTATTAACCATATATGGATTCTTGAAAATTCTAAAGAACTTCTTAATAATTTTAAATCTCGGTCTTTTTCAAAAATTAAATCTTACACAAGTTTCGATTTTTAACTCTGCACACCACCATTCCCCATGTTAAATTATAAGTGTTTTGAATATGCATTTGTCGACAAAATTTCTTTCTGTGTGACGTTAACATATTTTGACGCCAAACGCGCGAAACAATGACTGTGTGTTTCATTTTGATAGATGCCTTTTGTACATTTTGCAAATGTTGGTTTGTTTTGCGATTGTAACACAGTGATGACTGCTGTAACCATTGTGTGACTGGTGTGACTGGTTTGTCTGTTTTGTCCACGCATCGATGTGAAAATAACTGAATTTGATACAAGTATTAGGTTTAGCGCTATAAAACTAGGTTCAATCCAACATTTTCTACATTTAAAATGCCTGCACCAAGTCAGGAATATGACAGTTGTTGTTCATTAGTTTCACATATTTCATCATATAATTTTGCCATTTGATTAGGGAATTTCCGTTTTGAAGTTTTCTCGGATTTCAGTATGTTTGTGATTTCACTTTTTGAGAACAAAATTTATATCACACGGCTTATACAATTCAATTAAAAAAAAGTTAAATGAGTAAATAGTTGTATCAATTACTTTTAACATGGGGTACATTTATACATTATTTTTCTACCCGTATATGATAAATCAAAAACTTTAAGAACAGAGTCGCATAACGGTGGGTTATGCGTTTTTTTACCAATCTTGAGATTAAAGTATAAATGAACTCCTTCTCGAAAAAATGACGTAACATTGGTTTGTGTTATACTTTTCAAACCCCTCCGGTTTTGAAAAAGATAAAGTGCCGTTTCATAGATTTTTGCTATACTTTCCCAATCCCTTACGGTTTATTTTACAAAGGTGAATCGCCAATGATATCAAATATATAAAAGAGGGATGGCAGATACCAGAGGCATATTCAAACTGATAAATCGGAGATAAACTGACACTGTCGTGACTTCGAAAGGAAAAAAACCCAAACAATCAAATAATAGTACACAAAATACGAAATAGAAATATGAAGGTCAATCAACACGAAACCGAACAAACACTGGTGTTGGCCTCATGTGCTCTGAAAAGGTAATAAGATCCTGTTTTACATGTGGTACCCGCACTATAGTACTTTGAAATGTTTTCGGACAATCAAAATTATCTCAAGGTTTGTCATAAAAATTGAGTCACATAGGAAGTCATTTTGTCGTTCAATGTTTAATCGAAATAATTGTAATTTCACATGAAGATCGGTGGTATACAGGGTTAAAAAATTGAAAGTTGTGTTAGAATTATTTTCAGAAATAGGCCAAAATTCAAAACTGTCCTGAAGTTATTTACAATGTTTTAGAATACCACTACGCGATTAAAATAATTTTGTCGTTTATCGTTCAAAGTATTTCCAAATTTATAATTAATAGAACAATTGAATAAAAACTGCAAATTTCCAACTTGGTACACACATTTTCAAAAACCACGGAAAACACATGAACAAGTAGACATAACACACAATACTAACAGACAACTGCGAAACTGGACTACACGTCCCGACAACAAACTCGATGCGCTCTCACTTTTAGAATGATAAACTAATCCTTATCATCTGTGACAACACCAATTGTGCTACTTTTATGAGTATAAACCTAATGCATATTGCATGTAATTGCGAACAGTTGCCTTTTATGTTGTTCATTGTTGCCTGTGTTTCTATATAAATCAATAGATCTGATATGATTACCAATGAAACAGTTCTTCGCCAGAGACCAAAATGACGACAGAAATTATCAACTGTAGGTCACTGTACGATCTTCAACAATGCGCAAAGCCCACACCACATAGTCAGCTTTTCACACTATGAAGTTAACGTCTCATGGTCTATATTCGTTCATAACTACTGTGCATACTATGCTGTTTTCAATTTGTGTTCGAAACATGGGGTTTCTGTTATTGTTTCTTTGACACATTTCGTCTCCTTTATTGGAAATCATTATCATCGTTTGAAGTTTCCGTGATTTGTTAAACCCGTGTTGAAAGGTTTTTGTCACATTAATGTTTATCCACATGTTTGTTATTAACGGTATTATACTTAATATATTTTGAAAAAATTAAATTTAAAGGATTACAAATAATCTTTTTTCTTGGGGACAACAACTGTTTTTTCTCAACATAAAAGTTATCCAAGGTACCCATTTTCTGATGTATACATACATTCTTTCCTATGAAAGGTTGATTATGCAGTTGAACATATTTAACTTGGTGAACTAGGCCACATTTGTATGAGTATTTGACGATGAGTTTTGACTTTTGAAAGAATTGTGTGTTGAAAGTAGATCTGGAATCGTTTTTGGTGAAATTTAAAGCATTAATTTTGTATGTATTACGCATGTAACATTGATTGCTGGACATTAAACAACAATTTATCAAGCAATGAAGCATACATGTAACTGTAAACCTTATTCGTCTTACTGTCATTTAGAAATTAAAAAAAACACAACTTCTTGTATATTACGATACATTTATTATTGTGATAACTTACAATAAAATATGTTAAAATATTGAGTTAAGAAATCCCTTCTCTATATTACTATGATTTACAGTCAGATACGGATATTTAACTTTTTCTAACATGTGCCCCTTTAAGGTCTTCTGTTCCAATCGGGATATCTGCGGTTCTGATCCTTTTGATGAAGGAATTTTTTTACAGCGTAGTTTATATTGTATTTGTCTGGAAAAAAAAACGTCATTAGATAATAATGGAGTAAAAATTGATGATGCTAAATGTACATACATGTTCATAAAGTCACCAAAAGTAAAAAAAAGTAAAAATATGCTATGCATGTTTCAGTAAGATGATAAACCTAAAAATAAACAAGAGATAACAAGTTTGTACAGGTCACATTTATTGTTTTCTTATCGACATGACAATTGGTATCTACACAAAACTTACATGTAGTAGGCGAGTGGATAATAAACTAAGTTTTATTAAAACGCGTGATGCCTTCGGCATATAATATAAATGCATCGTAAGCTGTACACGACGTCTTTTAGACATCGAATGGCCATCGCGCCATCAGCGTCATCCATCGTGTAGTCTTCGTGATCCATCGTGTAGGCTTCGGCTGAGATATGAAGCTTAAATACCCGTCTTCGGTTAACTTTCGTATGTCCATCTTTTGCTATCGTATATACGTTCGGCACCATCGTATAGACTTCGTTATTCATCGTACTTGCTTCGGTCACTTTTTTTGTATTTTAACCAGATCGGGACCAACTTCGTACGAACTTACAATTTTCGCATTCGGGTTTCCATCGTATATAAAAATCGGGACAGTGTGACGCGGGCATAAATAATTACAGTTCATTATATATTTCTTGTCAATAAGTACTGTTCTATCTGTCAGGAGACTGCTGCATTCCATTACGTAGTGGTATTTGTCACCTATAGCAACTCTACACAACGGACACTTTTTCTGTTTTCGGGGAATGTTTTGCCATCTAACATTTTCAATCGGCATTTTAGGGTTCATTAACCGCGACATTGTGATTACATCTTTATCATCAAGTACTTTAATGTAGTGTTTGAAATTGTGTGATGTCTTGTATAGGCGATTGAAGCAATAAATGATACACATTACTTGTTCACGGAGATTCAAGGATTTAATTTTCATTTGAACCTAACATTCTTGAAAATTGAGAATGGAAATGTAAATTTTGTCAAAGAGACGACAACCCGACTGAAGGGCAGAAAACAGCAGAAAGCCACCAATTGGTCTTCAACACTGCAAGGCATTCTTGCATCCGCAACATGTTCTAGTCAATGAACATGGACGTCAACCTAAACTCCAAAACATACAAATGAAGGTCAAATGCACCTAACTTACAGTCGTAAACAAGCGTCGAGGTTAAGTGTGGTTGTCTTGTTAGATATTAATCCTCCCATTTTCCTTTAGCCAGCATAGAAGGAATAAACACACAGCAATACGCACAGTAAAACGCAGTTTAAAAGAATCCAGGCGCGATGTCAGAATAGGTAACAAAAGTAAACAATCTGAGAATGATTTATAAGTAAATAAGGGCTCGGTTTACTAGCAGTTACTGACATGACAGTTCTATCCCTCAATGAAACTGACTGACATATTGTGTCTTTATCATTGAAATCATACACAATTACTCCCATGGAATTTCTCGCTACATTAAAGACCTGTTAGTGACCTTCTGCTGTTGTTTTTTTTTTTATTTGGTCGGGTTGTTGTCTCTTTGACACATTCCCCATTTCCATTCTCAATTTTACAGTTACTCCCATTTTTAGTATCATATCATCATACAAGCAGACAGCCAATAAAAGACATCATAATTTAATACACACAAAATGCTTATTGCAATACATGTATGATGTCAGGCGTTCCTTATAGTATCAAGTACTAATTGTATGATATCAGGCCTTCCTAATAGTACCAAGTACTAATGGTCATTAATGTTAAGATAATATCTATGTAAAAGGGCGATACTCACAAAGCTTAACTTTTTCAGAATCAACCCGGACGATACCATGTTTCAATGGTATATGCTCCAAGGCATAAAATAATGACCTGTGTAAGGTCATTATTTTCCTTGATTAACATGCAATCTATGATTTACTTTAAAATTTTATTCGTCTAATAGTTTTTTGTTGCCGATTTGGAAATTTATTTTCTAAAGTTCAACCGATGATAGATGTAAAAGAAACCGTCATTGTAGACCCGCAATTTAATTTTAGAAACTAATAACGCGAAGTTTTGTTGATTTATCGCTATAATAATTATAAAGAAACATTATCATATAGGTCAGATGAATTTTAATGTAGACTTTCATAAAATAAATCCAGATTTAACATATTCGTGTGTAAGATTTTGAAAATCTTATTGAGTCAAACTGAATAGGTTGATTGCTTAACGTCCAGTGGCAAATATTTCATGCATGTTCAGAACGATACACACTGAATAGGAAATCATACTGTGACCTACATGTGTTTATATTCGTCTTCGTGTCAGTTCGTTACTTTTTAAAATTCATGTATACCTTTTACTCTATCAAATAATCAACTAATAAAATAATCTTATATTCTATTGAATAACGTGAAAGGGTCGTTGCGGAGGGTATATAATTTTATCCTGATTATCTTTTAATAAAATGTATTGCTGTTTGAAAGACAATCTTTCTGAATTTTTCATTCGATTCAAGTAAAATGGTTAAATAAATAACAACTTTTCCGCGATAGAAATAACATAACAAAACGGAAAAAAACCCACATACCCCTCCCCCTTTTCCATAAGCTAAGTGATACAATAAATAACTTACAATGTGTCTTGTATTTGTCATCGGATGGTAACAATACATTTGTGTCTTACTTCATGCAGTTACAGTAATATTTTTATTGTGTATGGATAACAATTTTTAAAAGGTTTATATCTAAATTATTTAGAGAGTTTTATTTCACATTATAAATGAGCCGCAGGGCGTATTAAATCTGAACGCATTAGAAAGGAATATCCCACTTTAGTGTTGTCGGTAAAAAAGGATACTTAATTTTACAAATCTTTATAAAGTTGATATTTTTTGACGGTATATAAGTCAGATAATGCATATTTTAAGTTTTTCTTGTCGTAGAACACACCTCGGGGTGTCAGGATTGTTCAAAGAAAGACCTCCCTCCGGTCGGTTTTTCATTTGATCAATCCTGTCACCCCTCGGTGTGTTCTACGACAAGAAAAACCTTAAAAAATGCATTATCTATAACATAATTGATCATTAAAAATACTAAAGTCATGGTTTTTAATTTGTATTTCGTAGAAATCTATAATCATTGAACAACAATCAAATGTATTATTGGATTTAAACAAAACAAATATACTTGAAAAGAAATACCTTAAAAAGTCTAGGGATATGTGAAAAGTTTCTAGAAAAGCAATAACAATTTACTTTAGGTTCCTACTATGTATACGTTTACCTTGCCCTACAAATAGCCTGATACAAATTTTGAATTTGTAGCCAATCCTAAATCAAGAGAGCCAACACCACTAGACACAGTTTAAAATAAATCTATGAGATAGACATAAACAAAGCTTGCATATTAAAACTCAATGTATCCTGGCTGATCCTACATATGTTTTTGTTTTTTCATACTCCACGCTAGTACTGAAATAAGATATATATAACTACAACAGTGGATCGTAAAAGCACAGAGCTTTTCAAAAACTAGATCGCACAATAAAATCCAAATTGTACGCTTAAAATATTCTTCTATTTTATCTATGTTCTAGTGTGTTCTGATGTATATCACAAAAGAAACATTGTCACCATAGTTCAATACATGTAGTAGTTCACCTTGGCTGTATTCAACAAAACCTTCCCAAATAACGGTCTTCGATGCTCTTCAGTTTGGTAATTTATTTTGTATATTACCATCTGAAGTTAGTTAAATACGAAAAGCGCGTGAGACGCTCAACAGTTTTAGCAGGGTGCCTGATTAGATTTTGTTTTTGTTTTTTTACGATAAAGTCTATTTGGAAATAGAAAAAAAAAACCACACACACACACATTTAGCTTTTCCAAATCTTTAACATTACGTTTAATAGCTGCTCAAATTTCCCTTGACAAATACACATATAAAGTTGATAAAGACAGAATCTACTCTTCATTAACTCTCTTTTAAATACATAAAAAACATTAAATTTATATTCCTAGACAATATGGGCAAACTTGGATATTATAAATATTTTCCTTTTAAATATAAACATAACAAAATACAAGCCATTATAGTAAAAATCTGTTTTTAGTTTTTAACTTGATTATTTAGATTGAACCATTTATTTAAGGAAACTATCTGATAAACCATCAAATTAGTTGGAGCTCCCCTTAAAATAGTTGCTTTTCAAAAATCTTTACCAAAATTGAAATCAATTATAAGATCAATAAAGCAGCGGAACCAAACTTTATATATTTATAAAGACGATATTACTTGTAATTAATTAATTAAATAAATGAATAAATGAATAAACACACATTATTTTTAATTCGGAGCAAAATAAACAAACAAATGAATAAATAGATATATTGAACGAATTCATAAATATTTTACACACACAAATATTATTAATTTTCATGAATAGATTCAAGTATTGTTAAAGTTATAATTGAAAAAAGGTAATGATATTCAGTTAAACTTTTTTTACTTGATAAAAAAAAAGTGTCAATTTAAGTTCAAGAGTTAAACGTATACCTATGTATATATAAAAGGCTATTATGAACAAATATATATATCTATCGTATTATATTCAGAGAGAGGTATTTAACTTAACCTGTAAAATGAAGCTTCTATTTTGGACATATGTACTGCTGATTGTCTCTGTCTACATAGCAGTTATATCTGCCCTTGAAGGTAAGATATTTTCTTTTTTTGTTTATATATTTCATATTCTTTTGTTTACATATCGACATTTGCACGACATCATTGAGACTGTTTGATTTGTGTCAGCCTTATGACTATCTCCCTGAAATCTTTAACAATTTGCAAATACAATTTACTTATACGTTGAATAATCTAGTTTATTCGTAGTTCTTTTTTTTCCCGCTTTTAAATGTTGTGTATTGCTGCGCATGCCGTGGTAGTGCCACATAACTGGACACTAGACAAAGAATAAATTGTTTGCTGGCTTCCTGCCTATTATTTCTAGATAGTTCATCCCGATCTATTGAAGCTTCTTTTTATTCTTTAAAACTAAGTTTGTAACGTTAAAAGTTATTTCCTTTCTTATAAGCAGCAACTGTCTATCAATAAAATCGTGTAAGAAAAGGCTCTTGACTGTAGTATCAAGTGGCCGTTTCAGAATCCAAAGAACTATGGGTAATTTCAATGTTCGTACATCAAAAGTAAAACACCGTCATGCTATTGTTTGTTTCCCTTTGTTTGTTATTTTTTTAATATAACACAACGTTTCGCTGTACAGGATGTATTAGATTCTGCAACGACGAATTGCAGGTATTTGGTAAAAAAGAAATTAAATATAAAAAAAAAAGGAAGATGAAATCATTTCATTTGTGGTGAGAAATGATTATTGTTTTATTGTTATCTGGTCGAAAGCTGTATCATAAGTACTTTCATTCTACTCTCGTTGTATTTGTATGCCAATTTCAACTCTTCTTATAAATCCCTTACACCTATTACATGCATATATTACCTAGCTAGAAATAATAAGATCTTCATGCTTGTAAGTTAAATTGGAAATTCGAATTTCACTTAGGATCAAGGAATAACTTATTTAACTTCATTGTCATAGTACCTAAATCTGGCGGTTGTACTTCGTGTCGTGACTCGTCGATTTCAATTGGAGGGGGAGGACAGGATAATTATCAATAACTTTTCTATCAACAATTATGAAGTTTCTAGTTGGTGGTTTTTGGAGTTTCCTGTATTATTATCTCTATTTGGGTATTACCAGTTTGCCTGTATACATTATTACATACTAGGTGTCACATTGTCTCTATCTTACTTATCTTTGAGAGTGGAAAATATTCAAATGAATCAACATTGATGAAAAAAATACTTTCTCTAAAATTCTTAAATAAAGAATGGAAAATTTGTGGCCATTTATTTTTTTTTTTATTGCAAACTGCGTGCTTTGAACAATACCATCAATGTTTGTTCCGATGCGCATTTCTTAATTTTATTTCACCAGGGACGCTCAAAGAAAATTTAAAAGCCAGGCATTTACACCAACCCCAAAAAATAGAGAGCCGTATTAGCCAAAATGAACGTACAATATTAGCCAAATCCATCTTTATAATAATGTAAAGAATGGTAACGAATGAGTTGTCATAACATTTTATTGGACAGCAAACAATGATTAACTCTGTATTAAATGTCAAATTTGAAAAAAAAAATACTTGTAATTGCTGCTTTCGTTTTTTAATGCATTGTTTATTATAATAGGTGAACTTACAACAGTTTCAATGGGAACAACTACACAACCATCTAATATAGAGGTTACAACAGCTACAGAATGTGTTAAAGAAAACGTTGTACTAGGCGAGTCTAATATTGATACAAATAACCCGTTGGCACCCTTGTCCACAAGCGACAAAGATGCACTGCAAGAGAAAGACGATAACAAGTTTGTTGAGACAAATGAATCTATTATGGTTCTGTTGATTGACGGTTTAGACGAAGAAGTAAATGGTGTAACAGTTTCTGGTGATGGCATTGCTACTATTACCGTGAAGTATAATCTTCCAGATAATCCAGAGTTTATAACTGTTCAGGTAAATGATTGTTATGATCGTCTCGGCTCCAAATAAGATAAAACTAATTTATGATATGTAACATGCATTTTGAATATACAAATTAGGTAGTGAGATTTCCCTTTTGAGTTTTTATATATTATCACATTTATTTTCATTATTGAAGCCGTATGGTAACCTTTACTTTCGTGTATCTTCGTCGATTGTCCTTCATTGGACAGTTGTCTCATTTGGATGCACACCTCATCTCCTCAATGTTATGTTATGTTAACATTAGAAGTCTATATGATGATATATTACGGGATTAATTGTAGGAGTTTTATTAGGAAATTTAATCGATTTTTTCAATTCATTACAGTTAACAGAATACATATTCAGTATATAAAAACAAGGATCTTCAATAAACTGAATAAATACATATCTCTTTGGTTGATCGTATCAATCTCATTATAAGTCAATAGCTATATGTATATTATTTAAGTTCATTTTATTATACTTATTCAATAAGAAAGTAATTAAAAAACAGGCAAATTTAAAAAAAAAAATTTGAAATGAAATAAATTCATACATGCTTTTGATTAGATGTCGCAAAAGAACCACCTATATATTTTAGTTTCTTTCTACAATATTTCAGGCCCCAAATGTACAGCCGGGTGAAGAAATCCCATTGGAATCGAGAAAGTACAACGTTATAAGAATAACAGTCACAAAACAATCCGGCAGCAGTAGTATTCGTTTAGACAGTGTAGAACTTTTTACTTGTGGTAAGATTTGACTGTTATGTTGTCTTCGAATGTAACCTATCGAATTATACTATTTATCTGGTAAACATAATAACATAAGCAACACAACCGGTGCAGCCAGTTGAGCAGGATCCGCTCTCTCTTCTGGAGCACCTTTTATCGTCCCAAGTTTTTGATATAGTTTGTCTTGTTTAGTCTGTATTTTTCATCGTCGCTTTAAAGGAACTTATAATTGTCTGTTCGACTTTTTCCTTTGCAGTCATGGCGGTGTCAGTTTCAAAATCTCTCAGGTATCTTCCGCCCCCTTTTTAAAATTATAATCCTGGTACTTTTGAGAAGTATTAAAATCCTTATATAAAGACCAAATATAGTGGATTCATTTATGTTCGTGTGTACCAATTTTCGCGTATTGAGGAAAACTTACATGTTCGTGGATATTTAGTTTTGTGGTTTTGCTGAAGTATGTATGCTAGCCTATAGAAAATTTTGTATTTGTTGAACATTTTGTGGTTCAACTGTTGCCATTGAATCCACGAAATTTCGTATCCAACGAAAAATAATGAATCCACAGTATTCAAAATTATCAACCATATTGCAGCTTCAGTCAACTTGCGACTCCATATTAGTGTTCTTAATTTGTCCGTTTATGTTTGATGTAATATCATATGTTTATTTAATTACAGTTCATGTCTCTTGTATTGCAGTTACATAACACTTCATGAGAGTTTTGGTGATATAACTTGTTTCACTATTAATAATATTGCGTTATTTATGTATATTCAGTAGACGATTCTTAAAGTACAATTGTTAATAGGCTTTCTATTTTCTGATTTATCTTTATTTCATAAGTATGAGTAAGCAAATATTTTACTTACTTGTCTATCTGTTTTCAAAAAGCCATGAATATTTATTAGTTTTTATGTTTTTTTTCAGAATAAATTTACTTTTAAAAATTCCAAGTAAATATTTAATATTTTATATTTCTAACAGTTTAATGAACTGTTCATTAGAAAATATCAAGAGTTTAGTGGGGTAAATACTTAGTTATGTCTTTGGTAAGTCATTATAAATAACTCTGTAATAACAATGATTTCAATCCTTTATATCACAAATTTCATTTTATAACATTTCTATTTTTTTTCTAATTTTTTTATAAATTGACTTTTATTTTGAAATGAATCATGCGTAGCATAACGGTTACCAATCATTTAAAGCAAGACATACAATATATACAGACATATAATATATACTTTCATACCGTGTGCTTAATCGTTAAAAACCAATCTTTAGACCAAAGGATAATTGAACATCATTATAAATCACGAAACCTAAAAACCTAAATCACAATTCAAATAAATGCAGTTATTTTATCATTTCCAGTTTGAATACAAATGTAAAACTCTTGATTATTCGAGTGTACGCAGGGGTGACAGGAATTTTGCATCCGATTTGAAAGTAAATACACCCTGAGACACAGCCTGAGGTGCGTGCATTTTCAACTCAGGTGTGAAATTCCTTTCATCTTTGAAACCCCACGGCAAAAAGATAATATCCATGAAGACTTCCCTATGCATTTTGAATACATTTCATAGACTACCTCAAATCTCCACTATGTTAGCAGCAGACACAAATATATAAATGTACGTCCTATTTAATGACTACGCAAGTAGAAACCGCCCATTACTTTGGTTTTTTGAATTTTGTTTAAGTTTTGTTATGTGGTACACTTTTTATTGAATGTTATCATGGCACGTTATGCGAATATACCATTCATTTTGCTATCAATAGTTAGATATCTCCCCCTTTCACTTTTTTTTTTATCTCATGGTGTAAAATGTTTGGCTTTATGTTATTTATAACATTGAATAAAGTAAATTCCCGTAAATACTGAACTCCGAGGAAAATTAAAAAGGAAAGTCCTAAAATAGAATCTCAAACACATCAAACGAATTGATATTTTATATATACCAACCAGATTGTAAGATTTTGGCGTTGTGCCCAATGTAAGTACCTTGCAGCAACACTTTGTTTTCCGTATTCACAAATTGTGTCCGCAGTGAAAGAGGGTCTTCAGAAACTGTGAAACTGTTTACTCGCGTGTGGACATTAACCATATGTGGATTCTTAAAATTTCTAAAGAACTTCTAGACAATTTTAAATCTCGGTCCTTTTTTGTAATCAGTTCTATCAAAACTTTTGATTTTTTAACCCTGTATACAACCATTCCCCATGTGAATTTAAATATCGGCTCAAAGATATAATCCACAATGCCTTTCCACATAAAAATGGTATCGTACGCTATAAATTTATTACTTGTGAATATATTAAGGCATATTTCGTTAAAAGTGACAAACAAAAAGGTAAAACATGCTACAAAGAAGAACAAGTGGTCAGTATGCTGGAGTTTCTTATCGACAACATATTTGTTGAGTTTGGAGGTAGACCTTTCCAACAAATTGTCGACATTTCTATGGAAACAAACTCTTCGCCTCTTCTTGCCGACCTCTTCTTATTTTCATATGAATCGGAGTTCCGTCAGACACTTGTCAAAAACAAGAGGATAAAAGAAGCCAGTTTATTTAATTTCTCTTTCAGATATATTAATGATGTTCTTTCCATAAACAATACGAACGTTTCTGATTGGGTTTCATTAATATATCCCCCTAGAAATTGAAATTAAAGAAACAACATACACAGCTTCCTCCGCCTCATTGTTAGACTTATATCTCGAATTTGAACTTATAGAGTCATCTCAGTACCAGAATCTATGATAAACGAGACGATGTTGATTTAAAAAAATTACCACACCTTAGTAGCAATATACCAACTTCACCTGCATATGAGATATATATTTCCCAACTTATTCGATATTTAAGAGCTTGCAGCTCCTACTCAGACTTTGTAAAACGTCATCAGTGTCTGAGTAGAAAGTTGATGAACCAGGGATATGTCAAAGAACGGTTGTCCTTTTTCTAAAAAAGTTCATCGGAAGGTACCAAGACCTTGTTGATAAATATTCCGTATCATTTTCACAAATAATACATGATGGTCTTGATGTACAGATTATGCGTACTGATGTTGTTTATCATCTAAACAACTCTTTGGTTCTATAACGTGACTCTATACTTTAAAAGATCCCGTCAATATGATATTGTTCTATTATATGTCATTATAATACATTTTTATCATGAATTTGAAAATACGTTGAACCACAAACGTCAACATTATTCAGTCGCGTAGTAAAGCGTCTACATAACTTTTGGACTATCTTAAATCTCGGTCTATTTTTGAAATGAATACTTACATACTTTGATTTTTATTATCCCTGTAAGCTAACATTACCCATGTTTAATTTTTACAATGTTTGTATATACATTGAACGACAAATTTATGTGACGAATAAAATTTTCTGACGTCAAACAGGCGAATCAATGAATGTGTTTGTAGATAGATATTGTTTTTTGTTCTGCTAAATTGTTCCTTATAAAATTGTAACACGATGATGACTGCTGTACCCATATTTTGACTATTTTATTTAGTATGTCTGTTTAGTTCACGCACCATTGTAAATATAACGGAGTTTGATAAGACTGTCATCAAAGTGAAAGGTTTAGCGCTTCAAAACCAGACTTAATCCACCATTTTCTACATTTAAAGATGCCTGTACCAAGTCATGTATATGACAGTTCTTGTCCATATGTTTTTGATGTTTTTTGTCATTTGAATTTGGTATGTGTTTATGAACTTTTCGATTGGATTCCAATCTGAGTTTAGTATTTTTGTGATTTTACTTTTTGAAACGACTCTAAAACAGTTTTTTTTTTTAATTGAAATTGAAATTTGACTGACTGATGATGTTATAAATACTTAAATATTTATATTCTAATTCCTATTACAAAACCAATGTTAATTACAATTCAAATTTCCCATACAAACATATATACAGAATTACATTAATTTTTTTATGTAAAATGATTAGTAAATTGTATTTTCGTGTACTTATACAATGTAAGTGACCATCACATATCTACAGGTCTCTGAAATGTCTTTACAAATATTCACATACACGACGGGTGTCGTATACGGTGCATGAAAGGCTTACCCTTCCGGAACACCTGATTTTACTCCCGGTTGTTAGTGGAGTTCGTGTTGTTTCTAAATTATTATTATAACTGTAGATCTCATCATAGAATCCAGGACGAAATTTTGTATATACGCCAGACGCGCGTTTCGTCTACAAAAGACTCATACGTGACGCTCGAATCCCATAAACATGATAAAGGTTAAAAATACCAAATAAAGTACGAAGTTGAAGAGCACAGAGGATCAAAATTCCTAAAGGTTTGGCCAAATACAGCAAAGGTAATATATGGCTGAGGTATAACAGCCTTAGTATTTAAAAAAAATAGTCAATTTATAAATATAACAATCTCAATAAAATTTCATTTCAACATAAAAGTGCTGACTACTGGGCCGGCGATACCCTTTGGGGAAATAAATTTCCACCAGCAGTGGCATTGACCCAGTGCTAGTAAATAAACTCATCATAGATACTAGAACTAAATTTTGTATATACGCCAGACGAGCTTTTCGTCTACAAAAGACTCATCTGTGACGCTCGAGTCCAAAAAGGTTAAAAATGCCAAATAAAGTAGGAAGAGCACCGAGGACCAAAATTTTTAAAAGTTTTGCCAAATACAGCTAAGACAATCTATGCCTGAGGTATATGTCTTTTAGATCTTTTTAGTGTTTGTTAAGTCCTTGGTTTGGGTTGTTATTGTCTTTGTTTCCATGAAGTTCAACTCAACCAAAGGATCCAAAACAGAAAAACGTCATGTTGCTAGAATTCATCCGATTAGAAAAAAAACCTGTTCAATTTCTATTTAAATATTTTCAAATTTATTTTGTTTTATTCATGTTTTTGATCAGCTTACACTAATGAGAGAACTATTGAGTCTGTTCATACTTGAATTAACTTGAGAGGATAATTTAACTTACTTAGTCGCAGTGAATCATAGACTGAGTAACAAATCCTTCAATAACATTTTTTATTTTAAGTTACGAAATTGACAGGGTGCAGGAAAACATAATCAGTCTTTGTCTACCAGTTAGCTTAATTAAAGCAAGCATAATTAAGTACACACAAAATTATTATTGAAATACACGCATGATGTAAGTTTGTTTACGACCCCGATCCCTTTTTGTAAGATCGCAAAAATTACGTTTCGACGTATAACCCTATAATGTTGTCGACGCCGTCGGAAGACACATTTAGTTTCTGGACAATAAATTAAATTAACTTGATCATGTTGATGTTTTTCTATGAAATTTACCAGAAGTTCATGAATAGAAAAGAAAAGTTTGGATTGATGTAGGACATACCGTAAATAAGTAAAACTATATGCTTGAAACACCTGTGTTACTGAAACGACTTTGAAGTACCCACTCAAATCAATGATCCATATGAAAGTTAAATGATAAAGTTTTAAATCAGAGACCTTTCTAGCTTTTGAACATTTTTCGTCATAACAATAATTTTCTTTTCAAAAGAAGGAGAGGAAGCGTAAATTTTGCTTCAAACACGTGCGTCGCAATGCGGTAAATAAATCCCTTTTGAGACATGTGACAGAAGCCATGTAACCATATCATTTTGTCATATCATACAATCAACACCTTTATTAATTAGTCCTTTGATGTCGATAGCTATAAATGCAATCAGCTGATTATTGATTTTCTGTCGAAATCTTAACGAGTTCAAGGTGAATTCCGAGTATTGTCTGATCGGTAAAGTCAGAGAAACCCGAAAAAAAGTAAACAAACAAGATGGCTGAAAATAAATCAATATATATATTTCTTTCGCCAAATTCTTTCGCCAATGACGAATTTTAATCGCCACAATTATTATTTTTTCGCAAATTGCGAAAATGGCGACCGCCAGCGGAAACCCTGCCGATCATTATTGATTCTGTATAACTATTATTATTGATTCTGTATAACTATTATTATTGATTCTGTATACTTATTATTATTGATTCTGTATACCTATTATTATTGATTCTGTATAACTATTATTATTGATTCTGTATAACTATTATTATTGATTCTGTATAACTATTATTATTGATTCTGTATAACTATTATTATTGATTCTGTATACCAATTATTATTGATTCTGTATAACTATTATTATTGATTCTGTATAACTATTATTATTGATTCTGTCTACCTATTATTGTTGATTCTGTGTAACTATTATTATTGTTTCTGTATACCTATCATTATTGATTCTGTATACCTATTATTATTGATTCTGTATAACTACTATTATTGATTATGTATAACTTTATTATTGATTATGTATAACTATTATTATTGATTCTGTATAACTATTATTATTGATTATGTATAACTATTATTATTGATTCTGTATAACTATTATTATTAATTCTATATACCTATTATTATTGATTCTGTATAACTATTATTATTGATTCTGTATAAATATTATTATTGATTCTGTATAACTATTATTATTGATTCTGTATAACTATTATTATTGATTCTGTATAACTATTATTATTGACTCTGTATAACTATTATTATTAATTCTGTATAACTATTATTATTGATTCTGTCTACCTATTATTGTTGATTCTGTATAATTATTATTATTGATACTGTATAACTATTATTATTGATTCTGTATACCTATTATTATTGATTCTGTATACCTATTATTATTGATTCTGTATAACTATTATTATTGATTCTGTATAACTATTATTATTGATTCTGTATAACTATTATTATTGATACTGTATACCTATTATTATTAATTCTATATACCTATTATTATTGATTCTGTATAACTATTATTATTGATTCTGTATAACTATTATTATTGATACTGTATACCTATTATTATTGATTCTGTATACCTATTATTATTGATTCTGTATAACTATTATTATTGATTCTGTATAACTATTATTATTGATACTGTATACCTATTATTAATGATTCTGTATACCTATTATTGTTGATTCTGTATAACTATTATTATTGATTCTGTATACCTATTATTATTAATTCTATATACCTATTATTATTGATTCTGTATAACTATTATTATTGATTCTGTATAACTATTATTATTGATACTGTATACCTATTATTATTGATTCTGTATACCTATTATTGTTGATTCTGTATGACTATTATTATTGATTCTGTATAACTCTTATTATTGATTCTGTATAACTATTATTATTGATTCTGCATAGCTATTATTATTGATTCTGTATAACTATTATTATTGATTCTGTATAACTATTATTATTGATTCTGTATAACTATTATTATTGATTCTGTCTACCTATTATTGTTGATTCTGTATAACTATTATTATTGATTCTGTATACCTATTATTATTGATTCTGTATACCTATTATTATTGGTTCTGTATAACTATTATTAATGATTCTGTATAACTATTATTATTGATTCTGTATAACTATTATTATTGATTCTGTATAACTATTATTATTGATTCTGTATAACTATTATTATTGATTCTGTATAACTATTTTTATTGATTATGTATAAATATTGTTATTGATTCTGTATAACTATTATTATTGATTATGTATAACTATTATTATTGACTCTGTATAACTATTATTATTGATTCTGTATAAATATTGTTATTTATTATGTATAAATATTGTTATTGATTCTGTATAACTAATATTATTGATTATGTATAACTATTATTGTTGATTCTGTATACCTTTTATTGTTGATCCTGTATAACTATTATTATTGATTCTGTATAACTATTATTATTGATTCTGTCTACCTTTTATTATTGATTCTGTATAACTTTTATTATTGATTCTGTATAACTTTTATTATTGATTCTGCATAGCTATTATTATTGATTCTGTATAACTATTATTATTGATTCTGTATAACTATTATTATTGATTCTGTATACCTATTATTATTGATTCTGTATACCTATTATTATTGGTTCTGTATAACTATTATTAATGATTCTGTATAACTATTATTATTGATTATGTATAACTATTATTATTGATTCTGTATAACTATTATTATTGATTCTGTATAACTATTATTATTGATTCTGCATAACTATTTTTATTGAGTATGTATAAATATTGTTATTGATTCTGTATAACTATTATTATTGATTATGTATAACTATTATTATTGATTCTGTATAACTATCATTATTGATTCTGTATACATATCATTATTGATTCTGTATAACTATTATTATTGATTCTGTATAACTATTATTATTGATTCTGTATAACTATTATTATTGATTCTGTATAACTATTATTATTGATTCTGTATAACTATTATTATTGATTCTGTATAACTATTATTATTGATTCTGTATACCTATTATTATTGATTGTATAACTATTATTATTGATTCTGTATAACTATTATTATTGATTCTGTATAACTATTATTATTGTATAACCATAACGGTACCAACAGTTCATGAATATGGTTTAATAAAGAAACATAAGTATTTTTTTTTACTATGAATTGTGTTTAAGTTAATGGATCTCGTGAAAACTGTACGCCTACAAGGTTTCATATCTCAAAGGGAAGCTGGTATTGACCCCAAAGCGGGGTCTAAATGAATGGAGCAAGGTTTTTTCAATTTTTTGTTGTAGGTCCATATTCATTTCTAAAAGTTGTTTGTAATTTCAAATTGTCAATATCACAGTATTACAGAATATCATAGAACTGCACAGTACTAAGATCTTGTCAATTATTTATAGGAAGATGTGGTATGAGTGCCAATGAGACAACTCTCCGCTCACATATGCAACTATTCCAGTCATAATTACATTTTCGACATTTAAAAATGCCTGTACCAAGTCAGGAATATGACAGTTTTTGTCCATTCGTTTTTGATGTGTTTAGTTATTTGATTTTGCCATGTGATTAATGAAATTTCCGATTGGATTTTCCTCTCTTTACCTTTTAAAAAAAATTGAAAAACAATAGTTGTTTCACCTCGGTGAATATTCATTCGAGATCTTCTTTCATAAATAAATAAAAATATCGCAATGAATTTCATTGAGAATCGGACAACACTTATGTACACAGTATTGTCAAACTTACATCTACTTAGTTATTGTCAAAACTTGCATCTTTTAAGGTATTGTCAAAACTTATATTGTGATCAGGTGCCATATTTGTTTTCTTTGATCACCTCGATGTTATGACTTGATATGTCCTTAATCTAGCTTTGTCATTGGCTTTCATTATAGTGACAAAAACGTGCCATATTTAATTGCAATATAAACAGTGTAACTAAATTAGGTTATTTACATGGACAAAATAAGTGTCGAACATCGTTTACGTTTGAAAATGATTTAGTCGCCATTTGTCAAATGTATAACAATAACAACAAAATTTTTCAGCTTTATCAAAAGGAATTAATGTTTGATTCTATGCTGCTTTAAGGTAAGACAATGACTGAAAACGCGAGCTTCAAACAGTTATTTGATTTTCATTATAACAGTCTTACAAAATACATTTTTACCAAGTCAGTCGCCAATACTGTCAATATGGTCGCCATCTTGTAAAATAATACAAGATTTTCAGAAAAAAGCTAATTTTCAAATCAACTTGCATTGGAAGGATATTAATAATACACTAAACCATTGCATAAACGATATCAAATGATAATGAATTTAGTAAGAAGCACATATTTCAACAATTTTTTCATGTATTTTGTTTCAATCGCAATTTTAAGTTTTACACGACAGAAAATTCTAAATTTATCGGAGTTTAGTGATTTAACATTGTTAACCTATCCAGACAACAAGCCAAATTTTCAAAAGCATTTGGAAGGGAGAATAAAAGTGAGAAATTAAATTGGGAATGTGTCAAAGCGACAACAACCCGACCATAAAGCAGACAACAACCGAAGACGAAGACCAACATTTAATCTTCCAAAAGGCATAACTATATTTCTAAATATATGAGGAATAACTATATATTTTCACATTTTTTGTATCATGAACTTTATAAAGAAATTAATCTTATTAATTTTTGAAAGCCCCTAGGCATTTCTATGCATTTTACTTGGGCGTGATAGGATGATGTGTGACGTCGCCAAAGCCAAGTGATGACTGCTATAGTTCGATATGGCAAGCTACAAAGGGCCCCAACAATTACTAGTGTATTACCAGCGAAACGGGAAAACCAACGTTCTAATCTATATTTAAAACGAGAACCACTAACGAACAACATCAACATACGACACCTACTAAACATTAGATTCCTGACTAAGGACAGGTGCAAACCAATGCAGCGGGATCAAACGTTTAAATGGTACCAAACCTTTTCCCTTATCTGAAACAATAGTGTAACATTACAACATAGAAAGGTCTTATAAAATATCAATTGGAATGGCTTAACTCAATAAAAAAACGTACTAGTCACTCAAATGAACAAAGTACACTGAAAGAATACATTTGATTTATGATACAATGTAAATACAACGGTAATAATAAATAATGATGAATGATTAAAGTAAAAGTTTTATACCGCTGTGAAATTTAAAAAAAAATTAAGAAAAACAGCAACTTTGAAAAAATACATCATTGTATTCACAGGTAAATGAAAATAATTCTTTTGTTAAGTATACCTCTTTTTATTTGTGTATAACTATCCGTTTAGAAATATCTTGTAAATCAATATATTTATTCCGAAACCTAATATGAATATCAGCAATTAAACTATACAATTGGTTTTCGATGCAACTTCCTGTTCTTCATGTACAGGTGTTCAAGTGTGGTGTATATGGTGTGTACAACTTGTCTTGTTGTACAACATATAATATGTACATCATCTGCTTATAATAAATAGTTGATGCAAGCATTCAGTCTTTTTTCGCATACATGAAGTTCTGTCATATTTACATGATACAGACTTATACTGCGCATTGATTCAAAATACATTATTAGACCACAAAAGTACTTTTTATGGATATTAATATGGTATATGGAGGAATTTGAATCATTGTGATATCCTCATTTCCGGTTTGAGGACAAGGAGAATAGCACTGGCTGTTTGGTTGGAGTACATAGATTGGAATTTTAAAAAACTAAACTGGTACATTTAAGAAGATAAACCTGTATCACCTATGTTATGTGTCAAAAAACTTATAGTTTGTACACACTTACGTATTGTACACAACATATACAGTACAAACAAAATTAGAAAAGAAATAATGTTTATGTTATTAGTTAATAGTACCACGAGGTGATAATTTATAGCAATTCTTAACAACCAAAGCTGGTATGTAGACCAGATAGATTTTAACATGAAATAACAAAAAAGCATTACAAATAGTATTAACATGTCAAATTTACAAGAAAATACGATTTGAAAGTACTCGCAGTTACTGACAACGCAATGCCAAAAACTAAATGTATCGACAGGCAGTAAGATAGTCTCTTTACACATATAAATGAAGGTGAATGTGTCTTTATACGTCCCGTTTGAAAAGAATACACATTAAGCTATGCTTTAATTTGCTGATTATAAAATCGATATAAGTGCTGATGTAAACTATATTCAAAGACATTGATAATATAAGTTTGTACTAATTGCACAGTATTGCACAGAATTGTACTATTTGCACATTATTGTACTAATTGCACAGTATTGTACTAATTGCACAGTATTGTGCAACAGGACAATATTGCGTAAAAAAGAGTATTGCGAAATAGCAAGAAATCTTCTATGTTTTCTGATGTGTATACGAAATTGTCACTGGAGTGAAATAGTTATTCACATTGGTTGAACGAATTATGATTGTGCAATGCTCTTCAACTTGGTAGTTTATTTGGCATATTACAATTTTGATTTTAGTAATTTCCAGACGGAAAACACGCGTGACGCGCAAAACTGTTCACATGGTGTTTGATTATTTTCTTTTTTAAATGCAGTCATTTTGGAAATCCATACACATACAATCACAATGTAGCCTTTCCAAAACTTTAACACTACGATTAACGGATGCTCAATTCCTCTTGACAACTACACTTTTAAAGCTGAAAAGTTAGAATCTGATCTTAGTTAACTCTTTTTTTGAATATAACATCATTAAATTTATATTCCTAAACAATATGGACAAACTTGCATACTTTAAGAAGTGTTCTTTCTAAATATAAACACAGGACAACGATGACCAATTTGAGTAAGCATCTATGTCTAAAACATGTACATTCCTTGGTGAACGATTTAGATTAGACCTGGTTATTGAAGGAAACACAAAAAAAAATAGAACGTCACCATAAAATTGTTAACTTTCATAAATTTTGAACAAAAATGAAAACAATTATGTAAGATCCATTAAGCAATTAAAATATTTGTAATTTTATGAATGAAAAAATGAATGAATAAATAAATGAATTAATAAACGAAGAAATAAATGAATAAATAAATGAATAAACAAATGAATAAATAAATGAGAAAATAAACGAAGAAATAAATGAAGAAATATATGAAGAAATAAATGAAGAAATAAATAAATGATAAAGATAAATGACTAAATAAATTAAGTATATAAAAACGGATCAGTGAAATGTTCTGTGATGGCTCAACAAAATTTCTTTCTCTACGTTATCAAAATGTGGCGGAGCCTCCTTTAGTTAATAAAGTTTTTAATTGTTGAGGAACATTCAATAATTTATACAACGACCCATTTGTTCGTTTAGTCTTCATGTAGGTTTCGCCTTTAATAAATAAATAAACATGGTGAACCAGCATAATGATTATATTTAAAGGTTGTTCAAAACAAGAATAAGCCGACAGTAATGTCGATAGTAATGAATATCATCAGAACTAGAACTTTTTTTGACTTTTAGATACGAAACTGAAAGAGGGACGAAAGATACCAAAGGGACAGTCAAACTCATACATCTAAAACAAACTGACAACGCCATAGCTAAACATGAAAAAGACAAACAGAAAAACAATAGTACACATGACACACCATAGAAAACTAAAGAATAAACAACACGAAGCCCACCAAATACTAGGGGTGATCTCAGGTGCTCCGGAAGAGTAAGCAGATCCTGCTTCACATGCGACACCCGTCGTGTTGCTTATGTGATTACAAATAGTCTAATTCAGAAGGTCAAATTCATGAAAGGGAAGGGGAGTGTAGTTACGACGTAAGGAACATATCCGATATCATTTGTGAAAGGGACATTGAGTAAAAGAAAATTACATCTCATTAAATATTTTTTTTTATTCAACTTTCACGACCTTAACATATGTTGCCAGTTTTTGTTTTTCTTTTCTAAGGTTTTTTCAAAAACGTTTAAGTTGTAGTGCGGTCAAAAGGTTGCAGAGGGATAAATCTACTATTTAAATTCTTCTTCATATCATTAAATAAAATAATTGATGGACAGATATATCGATAGATAAATGAGAAACAAACACATAAAAGCACAAAACAATAGATAAATAAAAAGCAACAAAAATGGAGACCCTAATTCATACTTTCTGCTATTCAAAGCATTGTCATAAATGGTTAAATTGTAATCAAAAATGTATCAAGGCAAGGTTACTCTGCCAGCATGTTCAGAAACCGGCCTGATGTGTCTGATTTGTAAGAGATTGGGTATCGACATATTACATTTATATGACATCACCAATAAGTTGTATCGCTGAACAATTATTAAAATCCAGTCAACAAAGCTTAATATACTAAAAGAAAAAAAAAGAGGCAATTTCGGCCTTTCAAAAACTTCAAGTCAGAAATGTATTGGATATAGTTGAAACTGTAACCTCAGCAATCTTACTTAAACTAAAATAAGATATTACTTGAAATTGTTTTAATTATATTCACGTAAACTTTTCACTTGATAGAAAAAAGAGAGTCAACTAAAGTTTAAAAGGTTGAAATTATTTACTATGTATATAAAAGGCTAATCTGAACAAATATATTTGTATTGTTAACTTATTAAACAGCGGAATCAAGACATAAAATTGAAAGAATGAAGCATCTGTTTTGGACCTGTTTTCTGTTTTTTGTTTTTGTCTGTACATGTTCCGGACACGGTAAATGATTTTATTTTTAGTCAATACACCTAATATTTCTGATTAAGTATCAACATTTGTAAAACTGTACGTGCTCTCTGGAATTTTTTGATTTTATTATATCACAAACTTGTCAAACCTTTACAAAATTTTATCAACGGTACATGGTAATTATTCATGAATATAATTCAACGTATATACATCGTACACGATCAGATATTTCAAATTTATCTGTAATGGTTACTTAGTATAAATTGTACAAAGTAGAGTCATTTGGTCATTAATGTATAGAACTAACCAATACTTTAATAAGACTAAGACTAAGAAAAGATATAGTAACGATATTGTATATATCAAGTCATGCCATTTAAGTCTCATTTGTTTTAAAACTTGTATTGACTTACGTGTAAGAGTTTGTATCGGAAATATTCTAAAATCAGTTGTTTGCATGATACGGTTTATGTTCTATTTGTATAATTCATAGTAACTTGCTACGTTCCTCCTAAGCGAAGATATGGTGGTTGATTTTCAAATAATGAACACATAATATCTCCATCAGTTTATATGGATTCTGGCACTGACATGTCAATAAATGTTTGTAGTCCTTTGTTTTTTAAAGGCTATTGCATAATTATACGTTATGTGGTCTCTATTATAATACTGTTATATCAACAATGTTTATTAGCTACGTATCGGACAACAAGGGGACACGAAGAAATATCAATCAAATCAATGTTATGTCTTCTTGCCGTCACCACGAAATTGTCAGCCCTAAATATTACATGGCAATAGCACACTTTTATTGTATTTTCAATCAAATACACTTCCATTCTTTTTGTGTGTTTGAGCATTTGGTTTTCAAATAATTGCCATTTGAGGGTAGGCAGGATTCCCGTTGTGAATTTTGCTCTGAGTTCTGATTTTTATTATTAACCTTTTCTTATATCTCTAAAGGTTGTGTTCTTATATTTATCACTTTATTTTTTTAGAGGTAGGATCGCCAGGAGCGAGGGGAGACGAAGGACCAACGGGTAAGTTACATGCACAATTTCAACTGTATATTGTCACATTTGATTTTTTTTGGAAAAAGTGTAATGTTTGGCTCTAATTTCAGGTGTGATTGGCTTTTTCCATCTTGGATTTTGAAAAGCAGAGAACCTAATTTAAAGATTTTCAATCAAAATTTGATGCAGGAATGTGAATTTGCATATAAAAGAAAAACATTAAAGGATTAAAAAGTTCTAAATAATAATATTTTAACAAGTGTATAATTTTTTTGCTAGATTTTTAATGTTTTTTTCAAGTGGCATTTTTGGGTTAAATCTCTTCATCTTTTATATAAGCTTTGGATTTCAAATATTAATGCCCCGAGCATCACTGTAGAGACATGTATTGTCGAAACACGCATAGGGTGCAGGAAAAGAAATTGGTACCGTTAATACTATTAAAGGATATGTAACTCTGAAGTAGTGCATTTCCTGAAGGAATCTACATGGAATTTTGCTATAATGAATTTTAGCCAGCAAAAACGTCTGGTGACCTTATTTTATCTTCTACTATTCTCAAAGTATATTCTTAAAGCTATCTTCTCGTTTTTTATTTATTTTACAATTCTTTCACTAAGTTAAGCTTATTATCACATTATGATGTTTTTATCTGTATAATCCAATAAAAAAATGTGTCAAAAACTGTAAATTGATAAAAATTCCCGGAGACCCTTCATTTTTATCATATTTTTGAACATCTATCACATGTATCAGTACAAACTACGTTTTGGAAAAGAATGTATAAATTCTATCATTGTTAATTTAGACACACATAACACCTTAACTTGAGTTTTACTTTTTTTCCTAAAGCTGTATGGAGATCTTTCATTGATAACATTCACGTTTGATGTAGTCTCTGATGGATTATTATTTCATAACGCATAACTATAATGCAAATTGTAATATCTAATTTTAAGACTTATCAAACCACAATGGACATAAAATGAATCAGCCATTGGCCGTTTCATAATCTAAAGCATCATGGTTAATTTCATTGTTCGTACCCCAAAGTGAAAATAACGTTACGTCATTGGTTGAATTTCCATTGTTTATAATGTTTTAAACCTATCAAAACGCTTTGGTATACGCTTTTAAAAATATTAACCAGGATACATTAGATTCTGAAACGGCGAATTAAATCAATTCCTATTGATAAGTTGCCAGCTGGAATGTTTTTACACTCCAAACTTTAACGTCAATGACATTTTTTAATCGAAGTTGTAATTGCACATATTATCGTAAATACAGTTAAAATAAAATATCCGTACTAATATTCATATCTATACAATTTAAGGACCAAAAGGACCAAAAGGAGACTTGGGGGATAAAGGTAAGTTTAACAAATCACATGATTTAAACATATTATGTAGCCTTCAAACTTAATGGAATACAATGTAATGTTTGACAAATTCTGCCGTATAAGTATTTTTTGTGTTTTTGATTTGAATGTCACTTACTAGTCTTGTGTAGACGAATCTGTTTTTTCGATTGCACATTTCCAAGCGTGGTACATATGACGAGCGTATTGTACAATCTTATGGTAAGAGACACAGTAAGCTCTTGTCACTCCCGTAACAGGATTAGAAAAATGAAATATGTTTCAGTGAAAACTATTAACATACATACAGTGTTCAGGTGTAAGGGGATTAATGGAACACGATTTCATATCCTTTTATTTTAATTGATAACTTTGAGACCATCATATAGGAAACTAAATGAATAGTTCTGGGATAATTTAAAAAGGGAGGTTACACTCAATGAATTGTTGGTCGTATAAGTTAAGCTACACATAACGTTATCATAAAATCCTTTTCGAAAACATACTATGGATTTGTTTATTTTCGGTGATAAGAATGTTTCTGGATTGAGGAAAAACTTTATTTTCGTGGATCTTTGATTTCGTCGTGTTGCTAAAATCTGTATGAATGGCAATGTTTTTTTTTGGTTGAACGTTTAATATCGTTGTTAACGAAAAGTAATATCCAACGACCAATAATGAATTCACAGTAATATAAGCATCGTCATGATTTGCGTTTTCGAAGTATATTTGAAATTAATTGTTGGGATTTTCAAACAAAGTATCATGTTATTTATTCTTCAAAACAATATTCCATTGACACACAACTTGAAGTGCAATATGGTAATGTTTTTATATAATATATTTTCCATTATTTGTGAGTACTATGCATAATTGTTATTTGGATGGATAGTTGTCTCATTGGCACTCACACCACATCTTCCTATATCTATAAGGCTGTTGATTTTGTCATTTGAATTGTTTGACATTAAGCCATGTCTTTTCAGCTTGCGCGTCGGTTTTAGTTTTGCTCTTTAAAGAGTCCTCATATTAATTTTTAAATGCTCACATTTACGTAAATTCAAATGTAGGAGAAAATTTTGAACCACAGGGGCATCTTCAATGCATCGTCAATAAAACCTTATATTGCTTAGTCGTCGTCAGGAATGTTTGAGTTCATTGCATTGCACGTCAATGTTACCCTTGTTAATTTACGTCGAGTTAGCCTGGTTATTGATATCAAATACGCATTCAAAAGGAGAATGAAGAAACATATCGTGACGAAATTACATAGTTTCCTATCTGGACTTGTCTTTTCGCATTTACGTCCAGGGATATTGGGTCAACATTTCGCATGGTGTTTCTGATATCTTGCCCAAATACTTAATTTCATTCTTTTCAATTCTGTTTGCATTTAATCTAGCAAAAAAAAAAGCTAGGAAGAAAAAAATCAGATAATTATTTAAATTTTTCTTACTCTTGTATCGTCTTCGTTTTAATGATCGATCAACAGTTTAGAAACAGTGTCAATAATCGAAGTGGTACTTAAAAAAGTCTGTTATATATTTACGTTTAAGACCTCAAGACGTTACAAAACACTAACACCATTTTTACTTTTTATATCATGATTTTAAGCTGATAAAATATAATACAAATGTGTTTTTGTTATGCTGAATGAAACATCCAAAGTTAAGCAAGACGTGAGATTATTTATATCGGAAGTAAGCCATTAGCCAATACGGCTTTTTACATTTATTGGTTCTGTCCGGAGAGCAATACTCTTGATTCCTATCGACAGGGCAACATAATCGGAACATGCTGATTTGTCCGTATTAAGGTGGTTCCCAACACTTTCACTAAAATTAATTTGGCTCATTTAATTTTCATAAAATTTTGACAAAGTATTCTGACATTTTAACAAAAAAAAAATAATTTAAAAAAAAAATTTAACCAACCGTTTCGTCAGAAAAATTACACTGGTTACATAGCAATTTGACAAACCCCAATTTTGATCATTGAGAAGCATAATATTCTTTTTACAACACAACGTAATTGAAACGTTTAGCTGACTTTACAGAGTTATCTCCCTGTAGTGTTAGGTACCACTTATTTTCTTATATCATTTTAAACTTGAAACAATCAATTCTATATAACCTTTTTCATGTTTATATATGTATCATTTTAGGTAGTACCGGAGATCAAGGAGCCTTCGGAGTTGCCGGTAATACATTAATAATTTGAATTGTATCATGTAAATTAAACAAGCTTTGGCGAGTTTATCATATCAACATAAGGTTGGAGACACAATACTGTTATGCTAATTCCCTTGAAGTATCAAAATATAGATATTATTTGCAGTGAGAGTAATATCGGGCGGTTATCTATAAGCTGCATGAATTCCTGCAGTATCCTCTAGGTTTATTGACCTAGTATGAGTTTACAGACTTACATTTCAAATGATAAAATGGAGACTCTCGCTTTATAGATTATCAATATGCAAATATTGTTAATATATAAGATAAATAGAAAACTTTGTAAGTTTATTTTCGGCTGTGAAGCTTGAGTTATGTGCGTTTTCACGGTATTCGAAACAAAATAAGGATTGTTATAACCTCCGCTTGGATTGTTAATGACAAACTTGCTTTTGTTGTAATATTTATGTTACAATTTGTACAGATTTTTTGTACAAGTTATAAAGGTTTCATGCACTGCTTAATACAAATCGATGATGCAAGTACACAGTTTTTTTATGTATACACTGGTATTATGTTTAAAGGTGAGTAATCTTTTAGGTTTACTTACGACCCTTTTCAAATGATGATTGTGAAAAAATCTCCATAGTGCACAAGAGACAGTTATTCTAGCATAAGCATTACACAGCCAATTCTACATAGCGAACAGTGGTTAATTTAATTGATAGATATGATATAGCAATCTTAATGGAAGTCCTGCAAACTTGTCTCTGAGTAGTATAAACACCAGAATGAGACGTAAAGATGGTCATTACATGTGACACTTTACTCAACATAGCTAATTCTTTGATTTTGCATTTTGATACAGAACTTAAGATTTAAATTTTCCCTTGATTTCTGTATTTTTCTTGGTTTTACTTTGCATTACTTTTCTTTATTCGAGAACGTAGACTATGGCATGACATATTTTCTGTTGTTTTTTTTTCAGGAGGTAACGGAGGACCAGGACCATTGGGACCACAAGGTATACATTTGTTTTATCTATTTAAAATACATATACATGTATTTACGTTTAGAAAAAAAAACAAAAACAAAAAAAAACCAGTAAGTTTAAAATATCAGTTTTCAAAACGGATTTGTAAAAAAAAAATCAATATTAAAAACCAAAACAATATCAGATATTATTAGTGACATTATACCTTATACGGTATATATGGGGTCAATAAATTCCACATGGATGAGAGCTCCTATTTCTCATGGAATTCACCACCATATTACCAATAATATCTTGTTAGAATTTAACTTGCGTTATTAATATATTTCAATCTTACTTCATTAATTTCTACGTCTGTTAAAACCTTTAAGATTTTTTCTAAGTAATGTTTTGTTTCTATAAAGGGACATACCACCACTACTAACCGTGTATTCAAATATGCCCCGCCTTCTTATCTAATATGGAATATAAACGTTCTTTACGCGGTTGCTTTTAACCAATCATATCCCTAAATAAATATCGGAGGTAAGATAAATAATAATCTTTAAAAATATAGGTCTTTGTGATTTGGATCTTTTTCTGGGTCATTTGGGAGAATCATAAACGTCGTGTGTAAGATTATAATGATTTGGATATCAAGAAGTATGGTCATATAATTTAACTCAAAGTGAACATAACAGAGACTACGACAGTTTGGTGTTCATGCGAGTCAAGGCTCCATGTTGAAGGCCTTACATTGACCTATAATGGTTTGCATTTTTTTAAATTGTTATTTGGATGGAGAGTTGTCTTATTGGCACTCACACCACATCTTCCTTTATCTATAGCCATATCGATAGATAATGTATGTACAATATGTAATTTGGCTAATCTGCAATATATTGCATACCCATGCCTTATATACATGATATAAAAGAGGAGCGAAAGATACCAAAAGTGACAGTCAAACTCATAGATTGAAAAAAACTGGGTGTGAGCTCAGGTGCTCCCGAAGGGTAAGCAGATCCTGTGATACATTCTACTGACGAGAATACTCTAAATGTCAGAACGACAATGTTAAATCTTCAAAATTAGTGGAAGCACATTTTTTATATTCCATTGCCGGGATTCAAACTCATGATATACAGATATCGAGACATCACTGCCTGCACTATGTCAACCGCTATATACCACTCGTTCACCTTGACTCAACTTGTATAACAAAAAAATAAATACGAATCATTATATCTTTATAATTTTAGGAGATCCAGGCCCTCAGGGAGACCAAGGAGATCCCGGTAAGAAAAACAACATCCAAAATGTAAAGTGTACATTATTTTTTCTTTTCTTGTGAGCATGTTTTGATGAAGAAACGCGCAATAAGCGTATACAATATCTAGCGTAGCATCTACGATAAGTTTATACAAATATTACGTCGCACATACACGACAATGTGGTCACGTTCCTACTCTTATAATTCGTCATTATTATCATAATTCGTCGTTATTATTCTAATTTACATGCCTTTTCAGATATTGGCACTGTATTCATAACCATAACGTAAATGATACATTTATAACTCTAACATACTAATTGCATACCTAACTATACACATATGACAACAGTAATATACTGTTTTCAATACTCATGCATCGATTAAGGAAACCTGGGATACAAAACACATCAACTACAAGAAGAAAACAATAGAACAACAGAAACAATGAATTGTATCAAGAGCAAACGCCACCATACAAACGAACATGCTACTGTGGATTCATTATTATTCGTTGGATGCCAATTTTTGTCGGTTGCGTGGATACAGGTGGAGATGAATATAAATTTTCACCGAATAACAAATTTTATATACTAAGAAGGCTCCTATACAGACTGACAAAACCAAGAAAATAAATATCCACGAAAAATGAAGATTTCTTAAGTCCAGGACAATGAAATTTTTCCCTATCCACGAACATTGGTACCCACGAAAATAAATGAATCCGCGGTATATGATAACAACAGATCCATGAATCACATGTTAATTAAAATTATAGTTATCAAAGGTACCAGGATTATAATTCAGGACGCCAGACGCGCGTTTCGTCTACATAAGACTCATCAATAAAAGAAACGAGATTGTCATCTCAATGGAAGTGTTTTAGAACTATATCTAAGTAGTATATATGTACAAAAGAGACGATATATTATACAGTTATATCAAATTATGGCCAACTTTACATTTGTATTATTATCGATTATGATGCAGAATTGGCTTTGCTCATTGTTGAAGACCGTATATTAACATATGATTGTTTTTTTTTCCGTCATTTGGTTTCGATAGGAGAATGATCTTTTTGGCAATCCTTCCAAATCTTCTTTTTAATATTTAATGTAGAAAATTTAATATTGTTGGCCAGTGCATATTTTATCGTATGATATAAATATAAATATTAATTCTTTTATCTTTCAGGAACAGTCCCCGGTAAAAAAGGAGAAATTGGCTTTATCGGTATGTAATTGTTGCAATTATTTGAACTAAAAATTTAACATATAAAATGAATGAAATTCAGATCAAAACGTGTTGTCCTGAATATTTTGGATATTAAAACAGCAAGACAAAATTGAACTACAAATCAATATCCGACATAACGATAATTTTAAATTTATATACGTCACGGATTTTTAACAATGTCTGAGACAGACACAAACACGTGTTTTGTGAGGAAATTGTACTTTTAAAATCCGAAAGTATAGAAATACGATTGAATTATTAATCCATGCTTAAAAAAATCAGCCAAAAGACACAAGTACAAAATGTCTAGGCCGATTAGAGTCTTCCTGTGTTCATTCATCCGTTTAGTTTTTGAAAGACTTTGATAATTTGTTTACAAAATGGCAGCTTACAAAGTGAGAGTTAAACGTTAAATACTTTTTTTTAAAGTTTTATAGTGAATATGTGTTTAAAAAAAACTGATTTGCAGTCATCAGGAAAGTTCCAAAAAGGTAAACGTGTAATGCCATCTTATGAATGTAACTACAATTAAATGAGGCCCTTCACGGGAATATCCAAATCATCACATAATCTCAAAAATGTTCCAATATAACCACTCATTATGTTATAAACAAAACAGTACAAGATTATCAAATAATCATATTTGGTCTGGTAATCACTACTTACTGTAAAAATAGCCACGTTACTAAGTATCCCATATAATAAAAAAAAACAATTAGGAGGCTCTTAACTACTAATATCGTAAAAACAACAATTCAGCAGCAGAAACTGATTGATTGATTGATTTCAATTTTAACCTAGCGCATTATTGTTGTTTTTTTGTTCAAAGAAATATTTCGCACTCAGGATTTCTCCATACAATTGTAGGCTCAAGAGGAGATAGGGGTTCAGCAGGAGATATTGGTAAGTAAAGCATAATGCAACATCCAAAATTACTGATGTGTATTTTATAGAAGAACCATGCGTCATGAGTATATATTTGTTTTTTTAACAGAAAAATGTCATTTGAGTAACAGTTTGTTGTTGTGTTTATAGCAAGTAAACAAAGAAGACATTGTTTCAAGGGGCCTGTTAATTAGGTTATTTCCCAGAAAAGCCACGCTGTCGTCCTGTATTCGGTAAGGGTGATTATTCCAACATGAATATATCTAACATTACAATTGAGGACCCTTGTAAGAAAAAACAAATAATATGTTTAACTTTCTAATTCTACAACATTAAACATTAATATCATTTATTTATCGAGTATTTTTTTTAATTTTAATTTTTACATCAAATAATTAAAAAAGTATCTTCATTTATAGTGCAAACCATTCAAATTGTGTTGAATTTTACAACATCTACTACGTTTATTACTATCCATTCAGAAACAATGATATTTATTGCATGTTCAAAATTGTGCGATCCTGTAAATTCAGTTCAGGCTTTGTATAGCTATTACACTGTTAATTTACAATTGATTTTATATTTATCTTACATGTCTTTTGCCCAATCAACTACATTAACTATAATACCGACCATCAACGTGTTCCGTCATATACTCAAGTCAGTTTATAGACATCAAGACTTTCATAAAATACAACATATGCTTATATTATACTTTTTTTATATGCATTTAAAAAAATTGTTCAAATGCGATAGCAGTTTAGGAGTTGCACTAAGTCTAGTGTCACAAAATTTGAGCCATTGCATTACAAAATTTTTACAGAAACCAAAAATGTTCAACCGAAATAATTCAAATTATAAATCGAGAATGCCAACTACAATCATTTTCAAATTTGGATTATAACAGAATGAAGAGCCGACAAACTCTGCTATTTTCATTCCTGTCTGTATGAACGAAAATAAATAAAAAGCACTGTGACAATTTTAGCTAATAGGTTTATTGACATTTCATTTCAGATGAAAAATTACATACCATACCACATGCGCGGTAAATAACTCAAGTATGAGTTTTACATGGCTTTTTATAACATGAACCTCAGGTTCAGTAAAAAATTATTATACATGGTTTACTCATAACCTGGCATTCCTATTCTATGTTAAGTTACTGTAGATTCATTTATTTTCGTGGGCACCAATGTTTTTGGATATTTAATTCGTGGTTTTGTCGAAATCTTTATACAGGCCTCCAGATAATTTGTCTTTCGTTGATCATTTAATTTCGTAGGTAACATATACCCGCGACATCCACCAAAATTGGTATCCAACGAATAATAATGAATCAACAGTATTGTAAATAGTAACTGTTTAATCTCTCAACAAAACATAAGAATGTATCATATAAGTCTGGTGAAAACTAAATAGATTTTACTTTTTTTCAGGAGCTAAAGGAATTCCGGGTAATTTTCTTAATTTATTTACATGGACATAAGTGGTGTCAATTTTCATGTTACAAGACAGTAATTGCACCATTAATCGAAAAATTTCAATTGATATTTGATACTTGACAACTGACAAATCTTTATATTGATCATTGAAAAGTTAACTATTTTCTTTATAATAGAACATGATTAAAGCGTTCAGATAATTTTAACAGAATAATTTTTCTGTAGTCAATGGAACACAATGTAGTGGTTTGTACAACCTTGTTATATTTTGAAATATAAATTTATTTTAACAGGAAGAGAAGGCAGGAAAGGATTTGTTGGTAAGTTTGTTATAAACATATCAAATTATTTTGTTTACATTTTGATATGTTCTACATCTTAAGTTCAAATTACAGTAATTGACCTGTGTCACATAGTTCAAAATCTGCCACTTTTATCAATTGACTTACAACGAGTTATATTACTTTGCTCATTACTTGTTAGAGATTAGATGACTTTAATACAACCTACAAGCAGTCACAACAATGGAAAACGTATTACATTTTGATCAATCATCGAATTTTTTATTTGAAATTATCATTATCAAAAATACATCAATCGAAAAAGATGTAACACAAGAACGTACTGTGCTTTGTTATTTGTGTCGATCCGATGCGACAAGCCTGATTTTTGACAATTCGATCATTGTTTTAGCTGTTACATCACAATCTCAAGAAATTGCAGGATTTGGCGTAAAAATTCATTTCAAACCCAGTCATATTAAAAATGAAAACTAAATATGACTATCCTACATTGTAAGTTATGATGTTGAACAGCATAAGCTAAAACGTTTTGATGTGTCTATTACTTATTATTCGTTTTTTTATTTGTACATCAAAAAAAAAAAAAAAAATGGGAAGAAGAAAAACAAAACAAATAGAAACATACAGATTTACTTTAGTTTCAATCGAACGCCTTTCAAAATATATTTATAGAACCCACTATTTGTACTTATAAGTTTATCTTTATAATCTTAGGATTGAAAGGCGGGATGGGAGACAGAGGAAATACTGGTAAGTAAACAGTTTAGATATATACCTTTGGTGACCTTCAACATTAACTCAATACAATAATAAAGTTTGGGTCCTCATTTTTCAAGTATTATCTAATCCGATCAATCGAACATGAGTGTATATCAAGACACGGTACTTGATAATTTGGAATGTTTCTTAAGGATTCTCGCTTGTCATGTTTTTTAGGATTTTTGTCACATTTTAGGAATCCTCCATTTGAATAAAATTTGCCCATTGACCCTAAAAAAAAATTAAAATCTTTCACATGACTGTACAATGATTAGCCATCTGTAAAAGTCTTATAAAATTTTAATTATTTTTTAATAGTTTTTGAGAACTTAAACTTGTCAATGATAAAGCTAAGAAAAGTCAAGAAAGAATATTTCCCCGCCAAAATGTAATGGCTAATATCTCGCAAACAAGCACATTGACTTATATATTATTTTTTGCTCTTTTGATTCCTTTATTGATCCTCTATCAATATAAACTAGTGTTATTGATTAATTTGATTGAAATAAAATGATTATTTTGAAACTGAGATACAAACTTCATTAAAAAAAAAAACATCACTCTGTCAATAGTTCTATAACATTAAAGGGATGCTTACATTTGGTAACGGATTTTATTTTGTCTTAGCGCAACTTATACGAAAATGTAAAAACCATCATGATTTCTGTTATGCAAAGTATGTTTCAGAATACAAAAGTCATCAAAGGTTTTTTTATTTGAGAAATTTTAAACTTCACCGAGTACGAAAACTGAGGTACATCATATTTTCTTTCTTTCAGGACCAACTGGATCAACAGGACAAATGGGCATGAAAGGTATGCATTTGTTTTGTAATACTTGAGATTTTATTTGCTTATAAACCTTCATTCATTCATATCAGTTAAACACATGTAAGGAACTTTGGTAGATTTCAGAATTAAAAAAACAAAAAAAACCGACATTATCATATATATTACGATGCCTTTTCAAGATATTCCTCGATGATTTTGATCCATATTATCTTTCTAATTCTAGGACCGAAAGGAAACAAAGGAAACCAAGGAAATGTCGGTAAGCCAACTATTTACAACAATTGACCGTTTCAGAATATAATGCACTCTGGTTAACATTTTCAAACGCGTACACCAGCAAGATGTGATTGGTTAAAAACGTTCTTAACAATTGAAATTCAACCATTGATGTAACGTTATTTTTATTTTGGTGAACGAACAATGACATTACCGATAGTCGTTCAGATTATGTAGAGGCTAATTGAGTGTCACTGATGGGTCGTTTGTTGACGAAACGCTATTTTTTTTATGAAACATGTATTCAAACATGTTGGTAAAGAGACAATTTTCAAATATTTTGTGCAGGTGGTCAATCAATTTAGAAATAAGTAATTACATTAAAATTGACAATTTGGGAACGCGCTTGAAATAAAAAGTGAAATCACAAGAATCCTGAACTGAGAGGAACAGTCTAAACGGAAATTCCTAAATCAAATGACTAAATCAACACCCCAAACACATCAAACGAATGATAGCAACTGTCATATTACTGACGTGTTAAAGGCATTCTCTTATGTAGAAAATGGTGGATTAATCCTGGTTTTAAAGTAAGCTAAAACCATTACTATGTAATACAGCTAGAAGGTTAAACAAATATTATTCTTTACCTTCTAAAGATTTTAGAAGTTGCGTTATTCTTAATTTATTATGGATTCTGATTTGAATAGATACATACATGTATAACAAGGATCCCTGAAACCGATAGCAGCTTGTTAGAATAATTGCCGTGTTTATTTCAGATAAACGAAATAAAAGATACGTTCATTGCATACCTTTTTTTTTACCATACTGATTTAAGATGAAGAGTACAAAATCGGTTTAATTATTGTATTCTTTAATTAAAGTAAGACAGTAGAATTATATAATCCAGAAGAAAATACAATAATTTGGTTTAAAACGAAGGAATTTCTGATATGAGTTTCTCCAAAAGACAATGCATTTTGACCTATCTTTTTTCATATTTCAGGACAGCAAGGCAACAGGGGAGACAGAGGTGAGTGAAGCGAAGTAAAACATTAAAACTATGTGTTAAAAGGTTAACTAAAACTGCCAACATACATACGTTTCAAACAGAATAGTAATTACAGCTATTGTGTCTCGACTTACACAATGTGTGTTCGTTTCAAAAAAAATCGGCTGAAACTTAAGTTTGATAAGGCTAGGTAAAAAATCTCAGCCATATTCTATTTAAATTATTCGGGAAATCAACTGAACATGTTAACATACTCTTACATTCTAATGTAGCAAAACTTGAGATTGTCTAAAAATAAAATCTTTTCAATGTAAATGATTTTTAACTTCAAATAGATTTTAATACATTTTTCAATTGATTTGTGATCGTTAAATCACTGTAATTCTCATTCATGGTATTAAAAAAAACCAAGATTTAAATTATCTCCTTTTGAGAAAACTATTTCTTGAAATACTTTTTAAATATTTGTCTCGAATAGTAAAATGTCTTTTCCTAACCAAGGTAATTTTGTTCGAAATAAGTTCAAAATACTGAGATTAGATTATCTCTGGTCAGTTTGAATATAATCATTGAATGATCTTTTCTCTTTTTCAGGACTTCAAGGACCACATGGTAAGTGTTATAACTTGATACCATGTAATTGACAATTGTCCATTGTCCAGTTTTAGAAAACAGATGTATTTGATATGCAGATGATCTAATACGGAATTGGGATATTCATCAAATATAACATAATTATGAGTTTCAAATGCCAACGTTATATTTAATTGGAGGCGATTAACCATTGTACATTCTCTGCACTGTCTGTTTAGCTTAATTTAAAATATATAGCATGGTACTAGTTTGGCGGTACTTACATTTTGCATCCTTTCTTTTAAGATGACGCCTTATAATTGATTCCCTATCACACAAATGGGACGAAAGAAACTCTCCCTAAATCATTCATTAATGTATGTGTACATAGCCGAACAGAGATAAAAAAACAAATAAGAATAACAAAAGTACAACACGTTTGTAACGAGAAAAACCTTTGCTGAATTTGTAATTTCATATACACATGGTATTGATAAACATAAAGAATATCAATTATTAACTGATCAATGCATATACATTTAGTATACACACGCAACCAAAATAGCATACTTTATAACATACGATAATTACAATGCAAATAATTTCTAATAACTACTAATATACTATTTATCCTAAAATATACATTTTCATTAACAGGAAAAGACGGTGCAGATGGAAAGGATGGTAAATTTTGTTTTATTAAAATGTTAAATGTTTTGTTAAATGAATTGAATATTTTCGCTTTTTAATACTTCAATTAAAAACAAAAATGTCGATTCAAAACATTAACTAAATCATAACTATGAGATTTTGCAACAATGACGATTTGTAGCGATGTAGGAAATGTATTTTGTGTTATGATAATACCAAAAAATACGTAGCAGTCTTCGGATTTCAGTATTTTAATGATTTTACTTTTTTTAGTACGATTGGCATGTTTTTGAAAATAACGCATTACAAAAGTGCAGAACTGAAGCACTGGTATTTGAACAATGTTAATAAACACTTATCATTTCACTTTTTATCTTGAACGATCAAAATAAATAGGATCAGTACTTTTTGAGGGTATTTTGGTGCTTTGCACTTTGTGCTTTTGTCTGATAGAATGGCATCTTAATTTATGTACCTATAACATGTAGAAGTATCTGGGAGTTAAAACATTCTGAAGTTAAACTTGCACATACAAATATGAGTTTTATTGTAGGTTCAATCGAACACGTTTTAAAAAAAAAAAAAAAAGTAATATGTACTAGCTATATTATCATTACACTTTTAGGATCGACAGGAGATAAAGGAGACAGAGGAAATACAGGTAAGGAAAAATAATATATAATATTGGAGCTTCGTTGATTAATAGCTTGTAGAAGACGCTCGATTTGAACCTATACAGTTGTACGTGGTGTATCTATGATAATATTATAACAATTGAAATTGTTGGTCTTTGTTATAACGTTATCATCTTTTTTCAACGTCTTAACTTGAATATCCATTTGTTATCTTTCAGATTTCTTTTTCAGTTTATTCAAATGAAGATTAAGCAAGATTTATTGTATAATACCTTTCTATCAATTGGTATATTTTTGTGTTTTTAATATTATGGAATTGTATGCGATTTTCATACATATTAGATGTTTAGCTAGCTATAAAACAAGCTTAAACCTAGAATGTTCTATATATAAAAATGTCATTGCTAAGTCAGTAATATGACAGTTGTTCTCCATTCGTTTTATGTATTTGAGCTTGTCATTCCATTTTAAATTTCCTCGGAGGTCAGTATCTTAGTGATTTTACTTTTCATAACATACACCTTTTAAATATTCAATTGTTCTTATTTTTTAATAGGCAGAGAGAGTAAGTACTTTACTATAAATATTGTGTTGAGAATGTTATTCAAAGCCATAGAAAAACGCAAAATATTGTTAGTGTAGGTAAAAGCAAATCAAGAATGTTACACAAATATCTTCTTCTATATCGTTGTCTTTCCAAATGCAATTCACTTAGATCCATACATTGAATTGAAAATACATATATACTAAATGTTTCTGTCCTTAATTTTCTCGAAACTTGTTTGTTGACATTATACAAAATCATGTTAATAACTGACTGTTTTTTAACATTTTTACTCTACAGTTGCCTGACCTAAATTACGCTCTGGTAAATTTTTAAATAGTTATTATTTAAATTGTTATTCACTTCTATAATATTTTAATATAACATTTTTTTTTAGCACACTCAAATAATATGAATAAATAGATCATAATTCAAGTTGTTTTCAGTTGGTTTCTATTCTTATCATCTTTTTCAGAGACATATAATGTTCGTGTTCGTTTGTATGGGAATAAAGAAATGAAAGTTGACGAAATTGGTAAATATTTTATTAGTTTATTAATCCAATAAGCATACTGTAGATTCACTTATTTTCATGAGACCCAATTTTCATGAATTGAAGAAACTTTTTCCTGGATATATTATTTCTAGGTTTTTGCAAACTATGAGTATATTCTTTTCGGAAATTTGTAATTCGTTGAACATGTAAACTCCTGGTTCCCCGGTACCCACGACATCCACGAAAATTAGTATACAACGAATAATAATGAATTGAAATTTAGCTTATTTGACGTTCTTTATTCTTTGAAAATTCAGTAAATTAAAGTGTATTTGGTATGACTTTAATTTTCCCCTTTGAATTGTTTCTTATATTTAATGTTATAGCTTCCTGTACATACAGTGGATATTTCTCATTGTCGAAGGTCCATCACTGACCTTTGGTTGCTTTTAGTCTTTATTTTTAAGTTTAAATTGCTGTAGGAACCGGTTATTTCAAATACACCAGAAACGCTGTATGTTACCTTTAAAACATATATCCTGTTTCTGAAAGTTTGTTATATGTTGTGTCTTGTGAAGAATTGATTGTCTTTGTTTTTACTTTTGAGCTATAACGCGCGGTGTCAGTTTGTAGTTTATCTTTGAATTTGAATGTCCCTCTGCTATCTTTCGCCCCTCTCTTATATTAACACAAATAACACCTGCTTCATATTGTTTCAACTATTTAAATGTACATTTTGAGTTAATTATCGTCATTAAGAACATATTGCCTTCTTCTTTTTAGGAAAAAAGAAAAAGTAAAGTGATGTAAGAGATTATGCTTACCATTCAATGAACATCCAAGGAAGTTAAATGGATTTTTTTTACTAATATCTTTAGTAAACTTTTTATTTGTAACAGACCGCAATAATAAATGCATCTAAATATATACATGTTTTCATTAATAACAGAAAGACAATATTAATTGTTTGATGAAAATGGTTTAATTTGTTGGGTTGCTTAACATGTTATGACAACTAATTCATACCTGATATATTAAGTGTGAACTTTTAAAACAAATGTATCACTAACTAAATCGTCTTCACTATAATGGAATTAAAACAGAAACAATTGAAATCCTACACATCGTCGTCCAAATAGCCAAGGCTCATTATTACAGGAACATACTATGTGGCCTTTTTCAGGAAATAAGACTTTACATGTTTAATATGAAAAAAATGTGGTATGATTGCAAAAGAGACATCGCTCTACAAGAGACCAAACGCAAAAAAATAACCATTACACGTCACCGTACGGTCTTCAACAATGAGCAAAACCCAAACCGCATAGTCAGTTATAAAAGGCCCGAAATAACAAATGAAAACCAATTCAAACTAGAAAAATAACGGCCCAATTGATATACAAAAAATGAACGAAAAACAAATATGTAACACATCAACAAACGACAACCCCTGAATTACATCCTCATGATTTAAGACAATCACGACAATGGCGTGGTTAAACATGTGAGATGGTTCCCAACCCTTCTCCTAGCCTTTGAGCATTTTCGTAACAGAAAGTATAGATTATGTTGAGATCAATAATTTTCAGTCCTTAAAAAAACCCAACATAATTAGAAATCATCTGACTCGTCCAACATGTTGAAAAAAAATAAAATCTATGGTTTAATAATGTACGGTTATTCAGAAATGAATATATGAATCAATGTGAATGTACAAAAACTTTTACAACACGTGTTGAAAAGATCCACTACTGGAAAAGAAGAAATGCCAAAGATACAGGAGAAATATTAACAGAAACTCTCATACAGTGAAACCTGACTAAACCGAATTCTACATAAACCAAAAAATCTGTGTAAACTTAACATGTTCTTAAGCACCGTGATATCAAATTGTATGCGTTGAGAACCTGTTTAAACCGAAATTCGGCAAAAATCAGACACAATCTGAAGTCTCGTAGAAATTCGGTTGAAACAGGTTTCACTGTATATCAATAAAGGTAAAATTGTTTTAAACGGTTGTTCGTGTTGAAAACTAATTTTTAATGGGAAAGCACATATTGGATTTTCTGCGAGGTTATTAGATGAGCCTAGAAATTTGAATATTAATATTTGGATATAAGAAGATATGGTATGAGTGAAAATGTGACAACTTTACATCAAAGTAACAATTTATCAAAGTCAACTATTAAAGGTCAACACACGGTCTCCAATTCTGATACTTTGCTCACACCGAAATGACTCTGATATCACAAAGCAGACTAAATAGGGCCCTAACAATTTCTATATTCTTCAACTTTGTACTTGTTAAGCTTCATTAATATTCTGATTGAGTGTCACTGAAGAATCTTATGTAGACGCGTCTGGCGTACTAAACTATAATCCTGATACCTTTGGTAACTATTTACTAGTGTAAAACCATTCATACTGGAAAACCAAAGGTATAGTCTACATGAAATGCAAGAAACAAGAAACATTAATGTAACATAACAATAAACGACAACTAATGGAAATCATTTTCATGACTAAGGTTAGGTGGAAACAATTATAGCAGATTTAATCGTTTTAATAATACGGAATCGTTGCCCTTATCTGAAAAAATACTGTAATATCACATAATAGAAAGACACACTATAAAATATCAATTGAAATGGCTTACCTCAATCAGAAGACATATAAACACAAGTGGACTTACACTGAACGAGTACATTGGATCTAGGACATAATGTAAATACAAAATCACTGAGTTTTTTTTAACAGAATTAGCAGACTGACTTCAAAATGCTTTGCAATATTGTTAGAGAAAGGCATGCGACAATAACGTGAAACAGTGGATACATACTAGGAGCATTTAATAAGCAGATCAAATATCCCGTCTTTATATCATTGTTCTAGTATATGTCATCATGTTATTGTTCTATTATAAACTTGATTATACTTTCAACGACAAACGACAAAACTATTTTACTCGCGTAGTGGTATTAATAGAATTGAGAAAGGAAATGATGAATGTGTCAAAGCGACAACAACCCAACCATAGAGCAGACAACAGCCGAAGTCCCCCAATGGGTCTTCAACGTAGCGAGAATTCCCTTACCAGTAGCTGTCAGCTGTCCCCTAAAAAAATATGCATACTAGTACAGTAATAATTGACGTCATACTAAACTCCAAATTATACACAAAATACTTAAATTATTAACCATATATGGATTCTTGTAAATTCTAAAGAACTTCTGGATTATTTTAAATCACGGTCTTTTGTCGAAATTAATTCTTACACAATTTTTGATTTTTAACCCTGCACACCACCATTCCCATTGTGAAATTATAATTGTTTTGAATAAACATTGAACGAGAAAATTTCTTCCTTTGTGTCGTGTACATTTTCTGACACCAAACACGTTAAAAAATTACTGTGTATTTTATATGATAGATGATTTTTGAACTTTTTTGGAAAATATTGGTTTGTTTTCGGATTGTAACACTGTGATGACTGCTGTAACCATTGTTTGACTACTTTGTCTGTTTTGTCCACGCATCGTTCAAAAACTAACGGAATTCGATGCGACTGTGACACAAGAGTGAAGTTAAGCGCTATACAACCAGTTTCAATCCAACATTTTCTACATTTGAAAATGCCTGTACCAAGTAAGGAATATTACAGTTCATTCATTTGATGTGTTCTATCATTTATTTTGCCATTTGAGTATGGACTTTCCGTTTTGTATTTTCCTCGGATTTTATTAATTTTTTTTTAATTTTACTTTTTAAAAAAAAAAATCATGTTACACGGCTAATACAATTCTCCAAGTTAAATGAGTAAATATTTGGGAAAATTACTTTTACCATGGGGTACATTTATATCATTATTTTTCTGCCAATATATGATAAGTTAAAAAGTTATCAGAACAGAGTTGCAAAACAGTGGGTTATGCATGTTTATGGTTCCTCGTCGAAGTTGTCGGTGCCATATAGTTTTAACCTTGTCCGTAATTCCGTCTTTTCGTCTTTCCGTAATTCCGTCATTCCGTCATTCCGCAACAATCCATTTTTCGGACTTTTTTAGGACAATTTTCTAAAAGTTTCGTTTCGCTCCACTATTTTTTGCCAAAATTACGGGCTTTGGACTTTGAGAAGTTGTTGAGAATCACAGGTATGCGGCCTTTTTTTCTAAACGCCTTCAGATAATGAGCTGATTTTTTGTATGTGAGTTAACCATGATCAGTTATAGGTCAAGCGTAAGGTTCGTTTCGCTCTGCTTATTTTTGCTGAAATTACGGGCTTTGGACTTAAATTATTGAAGATCACAGTTATACCGATTTTTTCTCTATTCCCCTCCAGATTTTGAGATGATTTTTGAATTTGTGAGGCTACCAAGATGTTTGTGTCCACATGCGTTTATATTGAAATTGCAGATTTTTCAACTTTTTGGGACAAGACTATTTGTGTCGCTTTGAAACATCTAGTTATAAGATCTTTTAATGATAGTTGAGTATTCAGAAAACGCCCTTGCTAAAGAAAAATAGCATACGTTTTATTAATTAGAACATTTGAATTCAGAAGGTCCGTTGATAAATTTAAAACCAATCTTGAAATTAAAGTATAAATGAACTCCTTCGTACAAAAATGACATTATACTGATTTTTGTTACACTTTTCCAACCCCTCCAGTATTTATAAAGATGAAGTGACGTAACATGGAATTTTGCTATTCTTTCCCAATTCCTTACGGTTTATTTTACAAAAGTCGCCAATGATATAAATATTTAAAAGAGGGGCGACAGATACCAGAAATATATTCAAACTCATAAATCGAAAATAAGCTGACAATGTCATGGCTAAAAAAGAAAACAGCCAAAGAATAGTACACAAATACAAAAAGGAAATATGAAGGCTAAGCAACATTATTTATGTATGTGCCTTTCCCAAGTCAGAAGCCTGTAGTTCAGTGGTTGTCGTTTGTTTATGTGTCACATATTTGTTTTTTTTTCATTTTTTTGACATAAATGAGGCCGTTAGTTTTCTCGTTTGAATTGTTTTACATTGTCTTATCAGGGCCTTGTATAGCTGACTATGCGGTATAGGCTTTGCTCATTGATGAAGGCCGTACGGTGACCTATAGTTGTTAATGTTTGTGTCATTTTGGTTTTTTGTGGATAGTCGTCTCATTGGCAATCATACCACATCTTCTTTTTTATATTAGCAACAAGAAATCGACTAAACACTGGTGTTGACCTCATGTGCTCTGGAAGGGTAATAAGATCCTTTGTTACATGTGGCACCCGTACTATAGTACTTTGATTTTTTTCGGACAATCAAAATTATCGAAAGTTTTGTCATTAAAATTGAGTCTCATAGGAAGAAGTTTTGTCGTTCAATGTTGATTCAAAACCATTATAATTTCTCATGGAGATTAGTGGTGTATAGGGTTAAAAAATCGAAAGTAATGTTTCAAAAAAAGACAAAAATTTTTTACAATGTTTAAGAATACCACTACGCGAGTAAACTAATTTTGTCGTTTTTATAATTAATAGAACAAGTCAATAAAAACTGCAAAATTCCAATTTGGTACAGACATTTTCAAAAACCACGGAAAACAAGTAAACATAAAAAACAATACTAAGAGAAAAAAACTGGGCAACACGTCCTGACAAGAAACTCGGTGCGCTCTCAATTGCTAGAATGATAAACTCTTTTTATCATCTGTGGCAGCATCCATCGTGCTGCTCTTATGAGTATAACTCTGATGCATATTGCATGTAAATTCGAACAGGTATCTTTTATGTTGTAAATTGTTGTCTGTTTTTCTATATAAATAAATAGATCTGGTATGATTACCATTGTGCCAATTCTTCGCCAGAGACCAAATGACACAGAAATAAACAACTATAGTTTACCGTGCGGCTTTTCACAATGCAGGAAGCCCGTAAGCCCGTACGCCATAAAAGAAGTACGCTTTTCACACTATGACGTTAACGTCTCATGGTCTGTATTCGTTCATAATTTCTATGCATACTTTGTTATTTTCAACTTGTGTTCGAATCATGGGGGTTTCTATTATTGTTTTTTTGACACATTTTCTCTCCTTTATTGGAAATCGCTTTCATCGTTTGTAGTTTCTGCGATTTGTTTAACCCGTGTTGAAAGATTGTTGTAACATTTATATTTATCCACATATTTGTTATTAACGGTATCATACATAATATATATTGAAAGATTTAAGGGATTACTAATTATATTTTTTTTGAGGGACACCAACTGTTTTTTCTCAACATAAAAGTTATCAAAGGTACCAATCTTCATATGTATACATTTCATTCCTATGAAAGTTTGATTATGCAGTTGAACATATTTAACTTTGTGAACTAGGCCACATTTGTATGAGTATTTGACGATGAGTTTTGACTATTGAAAGCATTGTGTGTTGAAAGTAGATCTGAAATCTTTTTGGTGAAATTTCAAGCATTTATTTTGTATGTATTACGCATTTAACATTGATTCCTGGACATTAAACAACAAATTATCAAACAAAGAAGCATACATGTAAACCTTATACGTCTTACCGCATTTAGAAATAAAACAACCACAACATCTTGTAAATTACGATACATTTATTATTGTAATATATTACAATAAAATATGTTAAAATGTTGAGTTAAGAAATCCCTTCTCTATATTACGATGATTTACAGTCAGATACGGATATTTCATTTTATCTAACATGTGCCACTTTAAGGTCTTCTGTTCCAATAGGGATGTCTACGGTTCTGATCCTTTTGATGAAGGAATTTTTTTACAGCGTTGTTTATATTGTACTTGTCTGAAAAAAAAGAACGTCATAAGATAAGAAGGGTGACAATTAATGATGCATAATGTACAGGATGTTCATTTATAAACATGATAAAATAAACAAAATCATAAAAAAGCAAACATATGCAATGCATGTTTTAGTAAGATAATAAACCCAAAAAAAACAGAAGCTGTAATGTCTTTAGAGGGCATATGTTCATTTTTTTTTCGACATGACCATTGGCGGTCAAGTTTCCCTTTGAAAGTTTTTTTTTTTTTAATTTATAGATAACTGTAGTACATAAATCATACAGGTACCATAACATGTACATTTCTTAGTCACAAATCATTCCATCATCATCTGATTGTCTGTATGTTGAATTAAATGTCTAAATTGTTACATGCACTTTTTTAAAATCCGATTTTGTTTAGGAAAAATTGATAGAATATTTTTTTAAGAAAGCTGTAATTATTCAAATCAAAACGGTGTTGAAGACGGTGCTTTGACTTGTGATGATTTTTCATTGACAAATATTGACTTGGAAGGACTGTTGTCTCATTAGCACTCATACCATATATTCTGATATCTATTATGTATTATTTATAGTTTATTGTTTGGAAAGATTTTCTTATAGATAAAATTTCTATTGAAAATCTAATTACATGTTTAATTTACCCTATACGTTAATGCATATTTGAATGAACTCGAGTACAAACTAATAAGTACTATGATTGACAAAATATGAAGACTACTTCGTTCGACTAAAACATAACATTATGGCTTGTTCGCATTGCACAGTTCAATTTGTTAATATGGAGAAATTATCCCGATATTGCCATAGACATGATAGATACATGTATACCAACATTAAGGAGTTGTTTTTAATTTGAAGCATACATAACGACTCTAATTATTTACAAATCATGTGACAAACACAAGACTTTTATTATTCACGATATAGAATAAAGGAGACGTGTTGTGATTGCTTGCAACAACAACCGACCAGAGGTCAAACAAACACTTGTTTATTGACTAAAGTTCATCGTATGCTTTTTGAATGATGTTAAAATTCATTATAGTCAGCTGTAAAAAGTTTCGACATTAAAATGTGAAATAATTCAAATAAGAAAACCAAAGGTCAAATTTTGTCCGTTATCTTTACTGAATCAAATACAACGCATCATATCAAAATTGTTGAAATCAGTTACAAAATACGGGTACGACACCAGCACGAACAAGAACTAGCAAAAAACATTTGTAACACAACAGTTGTCATTAGAGTTGTCACAGTAACAGTAAGTTAGTTCAATACAAAAAACTGTCAATGATGTTCCCAGAATAAATATTCACACTCTTTGGTTTTAAAAAGTGATTAAATATTTACCAGCTTCGTAGAATCTTTTATTTTGTACATCCTTCCCATAATACTGAACACGTAAATCATAATATCCTGTACAAATATATATTTTTTTTTTTAATAAACAAGGTTATATTATTGAACAAGTCATACGATTATTTCTTTTTTAAATGAAGATTCTTTTTAAATTCATTATTATAATGAAAGAAAAACGATTATATTAATATAAGTCACAATCAACGGTTTATACAAGCATGGCGTATCTAATGAATGCAGAATAAACATGATCGATTCAATCAGAGACCCCATTATCTTCAAATTCTAAATTTTTAAAAAAGTAGAGAGAAAATGGAGACCATAACATGTCATTTTCTCTATTTTACTAAATGCATTGCATGGCATGGTTATACATTATATTTCAAATTAACGCACATTAGGGGTTTTTGCTTGTCATGTTTTGAACTTTTTGTCAGATTTTCGAAATTCTCTGGTTTTATCCATTTAAATGTCTTAAATTTCTTAAACTATTGCCCATGAATCCCCATATTTCTTTTTATAAATCTTTTCCATGTATGATTTTAAGCCATTTGTAAAAGACTTATAAAAAATCATTTATTTTGTAATATCGTTTGAGAACTTTAACTGGTCAATGAATAAGCTATGAAAAATTAAGAGAGAACATTTCCCCTCCAAAATTTCAATGGCTAATATCTCAAAAACAAGCACATTGACCCCTATTTTTTTTTTTTTTTCAATTAATCCCCTATCTATATATATACTAGCTTTCAGGAAAGTTATTTATAATGAAACTGAGCAGCAAACATCCTTAACTGCAGTTTAACTTGAAACGAGATGTCGGACAACACTTGATGGAACGATCATGTTCTGATTTGGACTATTGTAATCATTTTTTTTTTTTTTTTTTATCGTGCTTTATTTTTCAAATTATTATTTCAATACGGAATTTGATTCTTATAATACTTACCATCTCTTCCTGTAATGGAAATAAAAAAAGTGATACCAAACATGAGTAATGTAAAAATGATATGCTCGAGTATATTCTATAGTTCCATTTAAATTTAACAATTTGCTCAATCTTTCAATTTTGCCTTATCTTCTTGTAGATAAACTGTAAAAAGGGCCAAAGATTCAAAATTAAGACATTTATGATTACCAATGATTTAAAATACACTAAAAACTCTATGACAACAAAAAACGATTAAAAGATAAAGACAACATGTGTGTATAATTAGTTCATTTAAGAGACACCGATAACCCATTTGTTTACGTTTGGTGCGCGTTAAGTCTACAATAAGGTCATATATGACAACCACATATACCTTTGTGTATTGCTTTACTTACCAGTATCTCCTTGTTCTCCCTTGTTTCCTTTGGCTCCTAAAAGTATATAGATAATATGGTTATCACGTGTTATTTCTTTTTCATAGTTACAGCAAATTAATAGTACGTTGTAGCCTTTTTTCAAATTTCATGGCAGTTCTATAGGACCTCAATAAACTTCTTCCACAGATCATGTGTCTATTCGTTCTTGTGTTTTATCGTTCAAATAAGGTTCCTTTTATCATATTCATTCAAGATAAGATTTTTAATGATTGATCAAAGCAGTATCGAACTTTCTTTTTGTCAAACAGTGTCCATATTACTTCTGGTAGCTTGCAAGTTTATCACGTGTTAATTTCACTGAAGACGAGTCGCACGTAAGCCCATTTACTAATGATTACGTATCATAACAGATGCATACATGTAACTAATAACACGTGGTACATGACAACCTCACATTAGAGACCATATGACACAGAAATTAACAATTATATGTAGTTCATCGAACTTCCTGCAACAAGTAGTAAAGCCATAATTGCATAGTCAACTTTAAAAGGCTCCGAAATTAGAAATGAAAAACAATTCAAACGACATAATTTACTACCTAATTAATGTACAAAACAATGAACATAAATACAGAATGTATGTATGTAATGCCACCACTGAATAACTTTTAGATTTAGAATAATATCCGGCTTAGATGTGAGAGACTGTGATGAACTGTAGTTACAGCGAATACTTCATAAAAATATTAATTTGTAGTATCAATAAATTACTGGTAAATCAGTCGAAATTTCCGATTTTTCTTATTCTAGTAGTTTTACGAAAAGTTTACTGGCTGCAGTAAGTTTATGAATCAACATCTGATTTACTGTCCAGTACTCTTCAAATTTCATAGTTTTCAAAAATATACAATACTTACCATTCCGCCCGTCTCTTCCAAATATTCCTGTAAATGTAAACAAATATTTAATAATCAGTTAATAAACAAAAACAATCATGCCTCGTTTGTGTTATTTAAATGAATACCTAGGCGTTATCTGAAGAAAAAAATATGTAAAATTTCACAATCGCCAAACTATGTCAATGGCAGTTAAAAGGTGACATTGTTTGTGCAGTATTAAGTCTGCTTTGAATAAAATTAGCAACATACAATTGTTTCATATTCTGAAAGAACTTAAGTTTTCTGTTTTGGTTGTAGTTATTACTATTTCATTGTCAACAACGACATTCGTTACTCGTTATGGTGAAACCGATTTTTGTTTTAAAGTTATGTCGCTTTACTTGACATACTCCTGGAATATATTATATGTATATTGGTAATCATATTTTTTTTTCATTCAATTAAGTCTTAAGGGTGAACTTAGATGAGGTTTTGGAATTTTTGTCAAATGTTCGGACTCCTTGGTGTTTTTCCATACAATATAATGTAAAATATATTTACCAATGACACACCCATCTATTTTTTCATATAAGACTTAAAAGCTCATGAAATGGTATTTACCAAAATTTAAGAAGATTCTAATTTATCAAAATTTAAGAAGATTCTTGATTTTCTTTCTTTTAATTTTAGACCCAAATAATACCAATGCAAATACAAGGTAAAAGTCTGAGTCTGCTTTTTCCCGCCATATTTTATATCTCAGATATCTCGAAAAGAAGGTCCATGACCTATCAATATTTTTAGTTTATCTTTATCCTTAATTGATGCTCTACCAGCTTATCATGCTTATATCATCACTTTTAATTTCTTAATTTCTGAATTTTTATCTAATCTCACCTTAGTACATCCTTAAGTCCTTATTTTAACATTGTGTATCATTTAATATATATTTTCATAAAGTGAACATGCAGGAAATACTTAAGTTATAAATATTACCCTGTGGTCCTAGAAAACCTAAAATAGAGAAAGAAGCATTAAATGATAATATAATGATAATACATATATCCATTGTTCACCACACGTTTGGATACCTTCTTTATTTTTGTTTTAATACAGATGTTAATTGCAATGCTTTCACGTGAACTAATTATATGAAGCAGCAGGCCATCAATTGATCATAACTATGTCTATACATATAAGTAGTATACTACGAGGTTAAAAGCCAACTGTTTCCTTTTTACTTCATTGGAATTCTAAATGATGTACTCAAAAGTTCAGTTCTTTTTCCTAGAGAATAAAAGGGGAGTGTGATGAGATTCTTGACTAGGTCTGATAAAACCACAAGAGATATGACAAAAACACATTGGAGTCAGTAAAATCATAAAAAATACCTTACATTACAATTATTTCAAAACGGAAAATCCAAAATCACGTAGGTTGGAGTTTTGAGATAGCTATACATGTATAGTTGAAATGCTAAACTTTTTTTACTTACCCATTTCGCCCTTGTCTCCATTTGGTCCTAAAATGATACAGATATAATGATCAGTACAAAACGTTTAGCTGATGTATGCATTTGGTTTGATTGGAATTTAATTCGAACTTATATTAAATGTACTTACTTCCGCTTTGTTTATTAATTTCAGAGCTGTCTTGCCAGAGTATTGAGAATTTTCTATATTTTCCGTAGCAGTAAGAGTATACAATTTGATCAATTAAGATAGTTTGGTATACAAAACAATGATGCAATAAATATAAAATACCATGAATATATGAAGTTACAATTTTCTAGTTAAAATTTCAGATGGCTGCGCATATCTTCATATAAACAAAACTACAAATAAACAAAGTGATTCCTATATCAATCCTAAACTGCATTGAGCTGAACATTTCAACAAGACCCATCTTCCGCGGTACAAATTAAAAAATGAAATCAGCCAACAACATTTGATGACATTGTTAATGATTCAAACTGTTTGTAGTCAAGCTCCATTATTTAATTATGTTAACTGCTGAGAGTAATGCTAACATTGTGATTTTAATTCGTGTGGTCGAGTTACGTATGCCTTGTTTAATTATTATTGATTATAACAAAGGAACCCAGTTCAAATCTGAATAGGGATCCAAGTTTACAGATTCGGCCCACTACGAACATTTAATTAATTTGGAAATTTACAGTAATTACAGTAATAAACTTAAGGTAATTGGGTTTGTAAAAAGTAAAATTACAAAAATACTGAACTCATAGGAAAATCAATTAGGAAAGTCCATAATCACATGACCAAATCAAATAACAAAACGCATAAAAAACAAATGGACCAGAACTGTCATATTCCTGACTTGGTACAGGCATTTTTCAAATGTAGAAAATGGTGGATTTAACCTGCTTCTATAGCGCTAACCCTCTCACTTTAATAACAGTCTCATCAAATTCCGATATATTACTGTTTACTTAATTAGCTATTACTAAAATTTGAATAATTCTCAGTGGAAAATAATATATAAAGGACATCATAATTCATTCAACACAAACTAATCAATCTACCTGACGAACTGGTTTCTGAAACGTAGATCATTAAGATGCTATTTTTGATATAGGAGTTTAATGTAATGTAAGGACACATTTGTAACTCAAGTTTTTAAAAGATAGATAATGTTTTAAACCAATACACATCTAGTTTAGTTTATATATTCATTTAAAGTAATGGTTTCATCCAAAAACGGTCACTTATTTATCAGTTGAATGTGAAGATATATTCATATCGGCTGACCACCCTATAAATACTGCAAAACAGACTCTCTAATTAAAAGTATCTTTTCAAACCCATCATGATTGCATATATGTACGCTACACGTGCATTTTGATTACTAAATACTTAACAATGAGATTCAAATATTGTGTATTGTTTTACTTACCAGTATCTCCTTGGTCTCCCATGTCTCCTCTTGGTCCTGAAATTATATAGATTATATGTGTAGGACAAATTATCTCATTGGTATAAGTTTCAAGTAAAAAGCATTGGATTAAACTAGTCGTCTTATAGCCGAAATATATTTAATTTGTTACTTTCCACTTGCTTCTTTCTTCAAGTGCAATTTTAAATTTTACAAAATTTATTAACAATAAATATGTATATACTATTTTCTTATATATTTTTTCCTGAATTTCAAAAATCAAGTAAACTTTCAATTATTACAACTATGAATACATACCAGTCATGCCCGTTGGTCCGGTTAGTCCTATCGGGCCTAGAAGACAAACATATATCTTACCATAAATTTTGTATTTGCATTTAATAAATAAGTAAAGACGACTTTTGATGGATATGCCTATTATTTGTACATTCCTAAATACGTTGTAGTACTAAGAAATACTTTCAAATGACATCCTTTGAGATTTTAGTCTCCCTATCTGTAATTTATATTAACATCTGCAGATTTTTTATAATAAGGTTTAGTAATGAACTTGTATATCTTTTGTCATGAGAGATTGATTTAGAAAAATGCATGATATGAATGTAATCAAAATATATAGTGTAGCCCAACTAGAAAAATTAGTTAGATGCAATGCTAGCTCCATACCCACATGCTTCACAATAAACAAATCGCAATATATATATAAATTGCTTTAAAAATAAGTGAATCTGAACCGTCGAAAGAATTAAAATCCTGAATATTACACAAACAAATAGCTCTCCAAAACGCAAATTTTGTAGATCCTTATTCTTTCGTATAATATGTGTAACGACTTAACAGTCCTTTAAATCCGTTTGATGTTGTTTAATTGTTTACCTAATGATAATATTTATCTTTCGATGTTCTCCAAAGTATCGACTGGAATATAAAGATATACACTCGTGTTGGAGTGCATGTACCAAAAACTGTGGATGAATGTGTGAAGCTTCGGGAAAACGGCTGGATAATACACCTTATTGTTGTGTTTTTGTTTAGTGTGTTACAACACAAGATAAGATAATATATTGACTCTGACAAAATGATTGCATAATTAGCTTATCATATATACCTTAATTACAACTCCTACTGCAGATGAATTTGACACTACTACGAATGTCAAGTTACTAGTGTGTCCTTGAGCAAATGTCTTTTCTATAACAAACTTATTTAGTATAGTCTTAGATGCATGATTTTTTTATTAGTTGTTAGTGGCTTTGAACTATAGCTAGCTGTCAGTTAACTGCGAGTACTCTTAAGCTGTTCATTTTGTCTTTTTGTGTCGGGATGTATAAGTACCCGGCCACGTCTACTTGTATTTTTGTCCATCTGATAATTTAAGCCTTTTTCAACTGATTTAAATAGTTCGTTCTTATGTTATACTGTTTAACCACTGTCCCAGGTTAGGGGGTTGATCCCGCTAACATGTTTAACCTGCCACATTATTTATGTATGTACCTGTCCCAAGTTAGGAGCCTGTAATTCAGTGGTTGTCGTTTGTTTTCGTGTTACATATTTTTCGTTCATTTATTTTTATATAAATAAGGCCGTTAGTTTTCTCGTTTGAATTGTTTTACATTGTCCTATCGGGGATTTTATAGCTGACAATGTGGTATGGGCTTTGCTCATTGTTGAAGACCGTACGGTGACATATAGTTGATAATGTCTGTGTCATGTTGGTCTCTTGTGGACAGTTGTCTCATTGGCAATCATACTAGATCTTTTTTTTTTTTATATATATATATCATTGCAGACGATACAAAACTCATCTATGAAGTTAGAAGGGAAAAAAAGGAAAAAGGGAAAATACAGTAGGAATTTGAATCGCATTTAAGTTTAAAATTATAAACTACAGTAAAATGTTTATACTGTTTAACTTACCAGTATTTCCTTGTTCACCCTTATCTCCGTCCCGTCCTAGCAATACAAAGATAGTATGGTTAATACAAATAGTTTCTTTTTAACTTTGTAAATGAATTACAAGCAATTTGTTTAAACATAAATAAAATCTTTACTCTCATATATTCTTTCTATATTCTTTTCTATATGGTCAAATGGATGAACAAACAATAAATGATATAAAAAGCAACATGCTACACACTACTAGATTGATCATGCCTTAATATTGATAAGCACAGAAAAATGTAACTTTGTTGAGTATAATTTCAGAAAAAAACGTTCTATGATCGATCCGAATGTAATAAGCTTTAAGTTTTAAATACCACTGCTGATCGTCTACGAAATTTTTACGTGTTACTTTCATTATAGCGTACCCATACATTACCAAAAACAATTAGTACAAGACTAATCACAAATCAATATAACTTAAACTAAGGTTAACAACATATACAGGCATTTTCCCTATCATTCTACGACTATCATTATAGCAAAATTTCAAAATCAAGATTTACATTATTTTTTAATGTAGATGTTTTTTTTCTAAAATTGTCGTTCAGCGATGTCAACCCTGCAATAGTCTTGTATTGGGATAAAGAACTTACCAGCACGTCCATCCCTGCCATCTCTTCCTGTAAGTGGAAATGTATGCTTAAATTAATCTTGATATCATACAAAACTATTAGCTGTGAATGTATCGTGTTAGAATATTTCGGTTTTGTTTGCATATTAAAAGCATATGAAGTAACCGGTTACAAGATGATATTGACAATTACTTTGAATACCATGAGTACACGAAGTTACAAATTGATAATTTAATACCAATTTAAATGCCAAACTGCGTTTGTTTTCCTTACTTAGTTATTCAACAATGTTTTTTTTCGTTACAGAATTTAAATAGCAACAGTTTGAGACAATAATCCGTGATAAAGTAGAAAAATAATTCAATTGTGTGTTTTTTTTCTTCTAATTTGAGTTATTTTAACCAACGATAATGCATAGATAAGATTAGGAAAGCTCAATGTAAATGTACTTATTTCACATTTGTAATCGCAATAATGAAACTTGCATTTAGAAAATTTTGTAAGAACTAAACTAAACTAAATTTCTGAATTTACAGCACATCAAAAAAGGGGAAAATAATCAACTAGATTAAGAAGCATACTATATATTTTATTTTAAGTGAACTGATAGTTGTGCAGTGAAAAGAGTTTGTACAGTTTCGAGTAGACTTTTATTATTTTGATTATAATCTCAAATGCCGTTTATTTATAATTCTAAAGGAATGCGTGTCATTTTCAGATGAGACTTTTGCTGATAAAATGAATATTAACATTTAAAACGTGTTTCATCGGCATCAACGAATTTCAATGCACGTTGTGGAGGTATATAACTTGTAAATAGAATGTCCCTTTTTTCTACGTCAACCATGGGCTACATTTATACTCAAGAAAATCATTAAGCTTATTTTACTATCTGTGTATCAACATAATTCATATCTAGTTTTTAACGTGATAAATTATTTGATAAACTTAAATAAGTCAAGAACCTTACCAAATTGTCCTGGCGTTCCTGCAAAAAATAAGGCAGTTATTGATTTGATTAGAACAAATAAACTGATCATAGATACCAGAAACACAAATGTTTGAATTATTCACAACGATTATATGGCTACGTATAGCGGGTAACTTTCGCGTATTTTCGAGGATAGAACAAAATCGCAAAAATATATCCCTCAATTTAAAAGTGGACATACAAAGGTATTAATAAAAGTTTTGACCCCGGCAAAATAGTGTATATACCTTATTAAATCAACATTGCAAAAGTTTACACCCGCGAAAAAGACAGCTATATGTTATCTTCTTGCGTTTTGATGGTTTGCTTTATTATTTAAGTCTGAAACAGTTAATAAGAATGGTGCCTTCAGATACTATTTACAATGAATCCATGCAGTCACAAATTGACAGTTGACAATGCCGATGTCTTTACAGCGATATTCGACGATGTGATATTAATGCAATGAGACAACACTGAATATTCGACTTTTATAACAATCTTTACTATGTACATTTTCAATGAAGATGAATTTTCAAAATGTAAAATAGACTCATTAGTAATGCTCAAATACATGTATTGTAGATTGTTTCAAAATGTAACAAAGACTCATTAGTAGTGCTCAAATATTGTAGATTGTTTTACTTACCCTGAACACCTTTTCCTCCCTTTTCTCCTTTTAGTCCTGAAATTATATCGATGATATGGTAAGAACGAAACATCATACTTTTATATAAATATATAAGAAACTCATTTAATTTAAACTATACTATCTCACTTTTAGCTAAAAGAAGTAAGGAATTTAATGTTGTTCCGGAATGTTTATCACTGTCAACGAATTTATTTCTATTTCCATACTGTGGGACATCAAAACAACAACTGCCTTACAAAACAAGCCTCTGCATCATCAGACATTGTTAAAAATCACTCAGATATATGCGTAAAAGGCAACGTATGTTTCACTTTTAACTTGTACACATATTTTTTGAAATGTATAAACATTCAGTATATATGTTTGACTGATATATATTTTTTAAATTTTGAAAAATAAATAGTATTAATCATTGCAAAAATACATACCGGTGGATCCTCTTGGTCCTTGTAGTCCGGCTGAACCTGAAAGAGATAAATTATATCATACCATTACACATGGTATATTATAAAGTGCAAACTTTTTCATCTATAGATCACCTGTGTTACCTTTACTACTCAGAGCAAGATTTGAAATAGTTTTGAAAAAAGTTAATGTGCTTACAACCGAAAATCCATTGACAAAGATATATTTCTGTTTGATGTTTAAGTTATTTACAAAGTGTTTCGCGCTATAAAACCAGGGTCTATCCACGATTTTCTACATTTGACAATAACTATACCAAGTTAAAAATATGACAATTGTATTTCATTCGTTTGGTGTGTTTTATCAATTGAAAATTGCCCTTTGATTAGGGACTTTCCGTTTTAAATTTTCCTCGGAGTTCTGTAGTTTTTTATGATTTTACTTTTTAGTTCAGCTATATAGTTATGTTCAGTCGATAACTCCAAAAGAAACTGCTGAAAATGTGTAGCTTCTGGCTTAAGGCATCATATGACTCTAATTGTTTCATTATTAGAATCTTTGTTCGCACGTGGCAGGACATCAGTATGTCTTTTAACAAATGTTAGTAAAATAATCTGATCAAAGATCGAAGATCTCACGCTAAAAATGTGTTTTGACAACAATTGACTCTTCCTTTTTTCCATGACGCTCGAATTAATACTTATTTTAAGGGAATAATGAAAACAGTTTAGAGATTATATACTGTGTATCTTACCTTTTCCTCCTCTGACTCCCTTAGTTCCTCGGGCTCCTAAAATAATGTAGATATACAGGTAAGTGCTTAACATATTTAGGAAAAAACGGTTCGATTGAAATTGAATTCAAATGTATATATACAATCTTATACAATCTTAGCTTCTGCTTGAAAGAAGATGTTTATCGTGTTCTATAGGTAAAAGAAAAAGGGTTAAATTGATCATATAGGTGTTTATAATCCTGATATCGGTAAAGCAATTACAAAATAAAGTATAAATTCATTACAGACATATGGATACCACACCATGAACCTTAATTAGTATTAAAGTACGAAAATAAAGTATTTTATTTTCGTAATTTAATATTCAATTAAGGTTCATTGTGTTGTATTCATATGTCTGTAATAAACATATATAAGAACATGACATTCTGCTGGTTTTTTTTTCTACGGTCGGGTTGTTGTCTCTTTGACACATTCCCCTTTTCCATTCTCAGTTTTATGAATTTAGGTTAAACACAAAATGACTATTCACAAGAGACCAAAGTTCGTAGATGTAGGCATTATTATATTTATAATACATGGCCTTTTCAAATGTAACAAACACATACAAAAACGCAAATTATGAAAAACTTTACATAATGTAAAATGATTCGAACGGTTTAACAGTGTAATTCAATTTGAACTACTTTAGGCAGGATCTTTTCACCCCCCAGACTACATATAATCACTCCGGTTTTTTGTTGGGACCGTGTTTCTCAAGTTCTAGTTTTCTATGTGCAGTTCCGTGTATAGTTATTTATCTTTTAGTGTTTTTTTTTTTGCCATGGCGTTTTCAGTTTGAATATTCCGTTGGTATATTTTGTCTATCTTTAATGTAAAAGTTATAGCTGAAATGTAAAAATATGAAAGCAACGAATGACAATTAAATAAAATTGAGAATGAAAATTGGGATAATGTCAAAGAGACAACAACCCGACCAAGGAAAAAAACAACACCAGAAGGTCACCAACAGGTCTTCAATGTAGCAAGAAATTCCCGCACCCGGAGGCTTCCTTCAGCTGGACCCTAAACAAATACAAAGACTTCTGAATTGGAATCTGCACACTGAATTGTCTAAGAACGCCACCACTGTCTCTTGCATTCAATGGCGATGAAATAGCTAACGATAACAACTGACTGTTCAAAGTTATTAGAAAATGGACTGACAAATCATATAACAAAATACATGTTATAAGCCAAAAACATCTTACTAAAATGTTGATTGAATTTTCTATACCGCTCTACATATATGATTATGACAAATGTGATACAAAGACAAGTCTATCTATAAATGCATACCACTATGTATGAAGACTAAATTTTATAGTCTTTGACATAGACACTTTGAAGGCTTTTTTATTAGTGATGGAGAATTTGGTTTTATTTTCCCCTACTTTGATATATCCAAATCACAATTTCCTAACACCAAAAAAGTATCTGCATTTTTAAAATGTTTCAGAAATAGTTCCAAATCATCAACATGATCAAAGTATATATTAAAAACATGGTTTTGTCTGATATTGTTAATTTGTTCAATTTATTTTTCTCATACTGATTCGTTTTAAAATATCATCCAGTATATATGTTCAACTCAAAGAAAGTTTTAATGACTGAATCAAATACATACCCTTCGTGCCTGGCGGTCCGTCTGCTCCATCGCTTCCTGAAGGAGAGAAAAAAAACAATATCATATCGTAGTCAATTTACTCGCATTTAGTTTAAACTGTATTATTTGAAGTTGACCTTTGAAGAAATATAAGTGTTATACTTGCTTGTAGTTCCGATATTTATCATACTCAGATGAAGTCTGAAAGATGTGCTTAGGTGATCTAAGGTAAAATTAAATAAATCAAGAATTCAAAATTGATTGTTCAAGCACGGACATTGATAGTTAAGGATGACAATAAGCTAAAAAATTGATAGATCATGGAGCTCCTTTTCGAGATATTTGATTCACAAAATATGGCGGGAAAAGGCTGACTCGGACTTTTATCTTATTTTTGCATTGGTATTATTTGGGTCTCAAATGAACTGAAAAAAAATCAAGAATCAGCTTAAATTTTGTCGAATTACCTTTTATGAGCTATTACATCTTATGTTTAAAGATAAATAGGTGTTATGGGGCATTTTTTTTTACCTTGTATCGTATGGAAAAACCCAAGGAGTCCGAACATTTGATACTTATCTCAAAACCTCACATAAGTACATCCTTAAATCAATGTTAAATGGCTCACATCGAGATGGTTATATCGACATTTTCATTTTGTAACCACTGTGTGATTTATATAAGAATACTTTGTTTTGCCTGTGTTTGATGGATGTTATGGGATGAATTCAGAGGCATCATATGAAGTTGCAAATTAACAGGATCAACCAACTTGGTTTCTTGTATTATTTAAATTTTAGTTTCTTGTGTACAATTTGGAAATTAGTATGGCGTTCATTATCACTAAACTAGTATATATTTGTTTAGGGGCCAGCTGAAGGACGCCTCTGGGTGCGGGAATTTCTCGCTACATTGAAGACCTGTTGGTGACCTTTTGCTGTTGTGTTTTTTTATTTTGGTCGGGTTGTTGTCTCTTTGACACATTCCCCATTTCCATTCTCAATTTTATTCCTATAGATATTTGTCTTAACATGAACAATCAGTACGAAAAAGTTAGTGGATTGTTGACTCGTATCTATCCAAAATTCGCAACCTACGTATTTTGTTTTTCATTAAGAGTAGAAACTACGTTAATATTTTTGTTAGTCACAAATGTTTTTGAAAACGACAGACAGGATAATTAATGAAGAAAATTCAACAATAATTCTAATAAAAATCTGTCCTACGCGGAGATGATAAAATATTCTTTACAATACAATGCCACAAAAAACGTAGAATAACTTTAGTTCCAAAAGAAGAAAAACAGAATTGACAAATAATTAGTATTTGTAGAATATTAATATAGAGGTAATTTATCTTATAATGGTCTTCAATTTATCAATCAAATTAAGGATGTAAATGATGTTCGCTCCATTTGTTGTTGATTTTTTTACAGATTTTTAGAAATTCACTGGTTTCATCAGTCTTTGCTATATACAAAGTTGTGTCCACTATACCCTACTTTTCTTTTCATAATTTTATTTCGTATAGATTTAAAAAAAAACATTTCTTAAAATCTTATAGAATTATTATTATGTTTTCATTGTTTTAAAAAGAGAAAATCAGCCAATGTTTAAAGTAGGTAAACTCTAGAGAGACGCTTGTCCCGCCAAATATCCAATAGATATTATTTTCACCAAAAGCACACCGATCCTTATGCATGTTATGTTTTTTTTCTGATTCCTTTGAAACCAAGTAGCGAACATCCTGCACTATACTGGAAGACCATATGCAGCATCTTGATAATATACTCATATAATTGTACTTTAATAAATTGTCAACCATTTTCAAAAATATATTCTAAGCTTCTGTGTTACATAGATTATTTTCAATCTATTTCAGGTAAATGCTTAAAATACGTTGATGAAACTGGACTTTTACAAACAAATAACTGATTTAAAGAGTTAATTCCCTGAACCAAGGTCTAACTCCTTAAACTCATCATATATATCACGCGTACAGTTTTGTACGCTAAATGTGCGTTTCCCTTCTTCTATAGTCTAGTTAACATGGTAAAACGAAAAAGTTTAAACGTATTGAAAGGACAAACTTTGAACAGGTATAACACGAAGGTGGGAGAAACAAAAATACAGTTTATATGTTCTTTATTGTTTTACTTACCTGGAGGTCCTGTTGGTCCCGTGCCACCTGTCGGACCTTAAATTAAAAGTATATATTATCATGATTATGGTCGGTACGATTGATTTATGTTGAATATATTTTAAACAATGTGTAAATAAAAACGTATACTTAATTTCTAAATTTCTCCTGCTGTCTATTATATTTTTTCAATGATGTTAGTAGAGAATATAATATGGCTTTTACAATATAATTTCAATAGTCGACGGATTATATTGGTTGAGGTTCGATAATTTGTGTTATTAAAATGAAACGATATCTTGTACGCTTCATTGTATATAATATCAAATGAAAGCGTGTTTAATGCGGCCTGACATCATATGTATAACGGGCTTTATAAATCATCCCAACTTTGACTGATGTCGATGAAGTGATGCTATTCAAATGGAAGGATTGATAAATACTTTGCAACAGTGCCTATTATCGATATCTAAATCATTCCTCATTACGGCAAATCAATATAAAAATTGATGCAAGAAACATGTTTGACATTTAGTGTCCCTTTATGTACCTCTGATATGTAGGAAACAAATATTACACACCGACGGACGTACGAAGATGTACGCAATAATACATTTAAATACGCCTCATTGGGCAAAGTGAGCTAAAAGGTTACAGGTAAACGAAGACGACGGGCATGGATGAGCCACGCAGTATTATCTTATTCATTGAAGTTTGAACATATTAAAGATTACAAAATTAAATGTCAAATATATATGTTGTTGTAATTACCCATGTCTCCTTGGACTCCCTTGGGTCCTTCCGGTCCTAAAATTGTAAAGATATAATGTTTAGTAGCAACCTTGTTTTAATTAATGTATTCAAGTTATTGCATCCAGTTGCAACTACAATCTAAGGAATGCATTGACGTTAAATGAAGAGGCCTTTAACATTCCCGATGAAGGCAAATAAATTGTTGTTATGGTTGGCGATTTATGTTAGATTTTTGTGGTCAAATAAATCTATCCTGTTGATGTAATGTCAGTGAAGGTACCAAAGCCTTCAAAAAAATAATTTTAACACTATGTTAAACAATGCAGGCAAAACTAAAACAACTGTCTTTCATGTATGTGTATTTACAAATCAATAAACAAAAAATGGATATATGTAATAGATTTCTTCTACAATTGAAGGCTGCAGGCTGCAGACTTGCGGCACATTTCATTTAATGTGATGGTGTTTTAGATGTTTGTGAAAGCGACTTTCTTTATTTACAACGGATTGTGTTTGTAACAACGACACAAGAGACAGAAGTGTTAAACATCAGTTTAACACATATTGATGTATCAAATTGATATAAAGCACAGTATACAAAGGTTACCTCTTCACCAAAAGAAAAAGTACAATGAAGATAAACTTTGATTGGTCACACATTTTACTTGTTTTCCGTTAAGTTTGAAGTTTTCATTATTGTGTTTTGTTATGTGGGATGCATATCTACTCACCAGGAGGTCCCGTTTCTCCTTTGTCGCCTTTATCTACAGTTATATAAATAGAATGATAACTGTGACTTATTTATTTAATAAATATATCTACTATTTGTATTTAAGTCAAGCGTTCAATTGAGACTAAATAAAGAAAACTTTGACGTTTAATTGTGTTTTTTTTCTTTAAGGACATATCTGTAAATATTACATGTATCTGATTGAACAAGAAAAAGAGATACAACAGATTTAGTCTACCTTATATCTTATTTACATTTCACAATGTGGATGAGTTCAGCAAAAATTTTACGAAAAGAATATGATTTAATCTTTCTTTTTTTACTTTCAATAACTATTTTACAACATACGTGCATAATGCATCCTGGGTAATATTTCGAAAAATATACACCAAAACGTCATGTTAGGTTAATAATGATATTAGCAAAAGGAAAATACAACCGATAACGTAACATTATTTACATTTAAGGGTACGAACATTAAAATTATCCATGTTTTTTTTAGATTCTGAAAGGGCAAGTTGACACTATAGCCAGAAACGTTTGCTCACACGATTACAATTATATACAGTTGCTGCTTTCAACAAGAAAGCATTCGATGACTACGTTTTTAAACGTTGCAAACTTAAATTTTAAGAACAAAACAAAAGTACAACAGATCGAAGAAAAAATTCTATACTTGATAGTCAGGTAGGTATCAAACAATTTATTCAATGTCTTAAACTTGAACTATTGTCCAGTATGGTGGCACTACAACAACCATGTACACCTATAAACACTATTTCAAAACGAAAACAAATACATAGTACTTATAAACTAGATTATTCGTCGTATTAGTAAATTATATTTGCAAATTATTAACAATTTGAGGGAGATAATCAGTAAGCTTCACAAAATCAAACAGTCATAATGATGTCGTGCAGTTTGTGCAAATTTTGATTCGTATACAAAAATATGAAATGATTTCACAACAAAGAAAATAATTTACCTGGTGCTGCAACTATCATTGCAATGTAGACAGATAAAATCAGCAGTACATATGACCAGAATAAATGCTTCATTTTGAAGGTTAAGTTCTATACCTTTCTCTGAATATAAAACAATAAATATATATTTGTTTATAATAGCCTTTTATATACATAGTTGGAAGTTTAACTCTTGAACTTAGATTGACACTTTTTTTTTATCAAGTGAAAAGTTTAACTGAATATCATTACCTTTTTTCAATTACATCTTTATTAATACTTGAAATTATTCATGAATATTCATAAAATTTGCTTGTGTATATTTATCTATTAATTCATTTATTCATTCATTTGTTTGTTTGGATTCGAATTAGAGTTAGCATGTATTTATCGTTCATATTTATATAAAAAGTTGATTTCCTGTACAAAGTAGGAGCGTAAATCAAAACTGTATTGTGTTTCTAGAAACTTTCCACATGCCTATTGACCCCATGCTTTGATTGAAATTATTCAACAGTTTTTTTTTTCAAATCAGATTTCATCTGTTTACATGTTTTAATCGATTAATATATTCTATTGATTGTTCAACAATTATACATTTTTACGAGAGAGAAACGAAATGAAGAATACAAATTTATCACCATGACTATGATATTTTTTTAATGATCAATTTTGTCGAAATATATTTGTTTGTGAATAAAGTAGAAAACGTATCTCGATGGAAAGTCTAAACGAAAGCAGAAACATGTAGTTTTTACATCATGGTAGAAAAATAGAGCAGTGTTGTTTTATCTAAAATTTGAATATTATCAATAACGCAATTCAATTTTAAAAGGTAGCTTCTTTCGTCTTTTTACATCAACATTTTCTATAAATTATTACAATTTGTACAATGTACTTGGTACTCTTAAGTAGGTAGAAAAGGTTTAAAAACCTGACATCATACCATGTATTGCAATAACCATTGTGTTTGTATTTAACTATCCTTTATATTGTTGGCTGCCTGACAGAAAGACCCAAGTTATGTTCTCATATATGTTGTGATGGGCATGATACAAACGTACTAACTCCTAACGGGAAGAATTGTCCTGGATTTTCATATGACGAAAACATACCTATCAAACAGTTTAATCGAATTCCTTGCTTGTTTGTGCTGCAATATGTGTTAAATATTTGTTTTTCGTTCATTTTTTTTGTACACAGACCAGGAAATGGAAGTGAACAAGCTGTTGACAAAATGAATATAGAATATGTGTATATGCCACAAATTCCCCCGCTTGTGAAAAAAAACCTTGAGTAAACTTCCACATATAGATGCCAGATCTGGATTCACGTAGTTTGACCGTTTTGTGACTATACATTGTAAGCACTGTGTATAAGTTTAATAATATTTTGTTGAGGCAAACTCAAATTAGAGATCGGAAACATTTTTCCGATCTTAAGGATCAGTGTGACATTTGTATCATTGATGCTCATACCACATATTCTTACATCTTATAACTCATCAGTAAACGTGACGCCACACAATATCGAACTTTTTAAAGCTCGGTTTTGTTGGGTTAGAAGCATTGCGTATAAGGTTTGTAACATTTGGTTGAGACAAACTTCTTTGAGTGAACGGAAACGAAAACATCAGCATTTTTCTATGTTTATAAAGGACATGATAACTCATGAACGGTAAACGTGACAATACTATATTTGAAATTTGATTTTATGTTTTGTTGAAATAAGCATTGTCCTAAGTTTGGGACAGCGTTGGTATTTAATTAACATGATTAACCCCGCCTTATTTTGTATGTATGTGCCTGTCCGAAGTCAGAAGCCTGTGATTCAGTGGTTGTCGTTTGTTTATCTGTTAAATATTATTTTTTGTTATTAAATTAGCCCGTCAGTATTCTCGTTTGAATTGTTTTACTTTCTCATTTCGGTTCTTTTATAGCTGACTATGTATGGACTTTGCTCATTGTTGAAAGCCGTATGATGACCTATAGTTGTTCTTTTTTGTCATTTGGTCACTTTTGGAGAGTTCTAATTGGCACTCATGCCACATCTTCTTTTTTATTTTATATAAGTTTAATAGTATTTGATTGCATAAGGCAACCTAAAATTAGGAGATCGGAACACATCTTATGGGACGTTTGGGACGGACGGACTAAGGTAACACTTTATGCCCCCTACCCTACGGTCTATTGATAGATTTGAGGAAAGATGTGTACTTTTGATGTGACGTCATCAGACATGGTCTCTTTTTTGTCATTACTTCACAATAAGAAAATTCAGAAGCAAACTAGAAAATTTAACGTCACTATGAATTTCAACAAATCATTTGCCGAAAAAAGATTTTTCACTAGTGAGGAGAAATATTCGTCTCACACCGGTCAGGAAATGTGAAAAAAGCACAAAAATTTGAAAAATCTTGCATTTGGATTGGCTTCAAAATCAAATTTGTATCAGGCTATATTTTTGTTAGCAAGGTGAACCTAATTATAAACATTTCGGAGCATACAATAACACTTTATTATGACAATAGAAACTTTTCACATGCGCCTAGACTCTCATGGATTGGTTAAAATTATATTTAGATAAATAATCAAATATTATTTTACTTACACATTGGTGAATTCAATTTTTTGTTCCATGATTATAGATTTCTACGAGAGAAAAAAAATAAAATATAAAGAATAAATAGTTAACGCCATGAATGAATGAAAACGTGTACTTGGTACTCTTAAGTAGGTAGTACAAATGTTTAAAAAAGAACTAAACATCATACGTGTATTGCAATAAGCATTGATAAGCAGACGGGTTATGTTGTTGATTTTATGATGGTATGTGATACTAAATCCTTTAACAATGTTTAAAGGAGGGACTGTATTTGATTTGCATACACTGAAGACATACACTTTCAATCAATTTCATAAAGGTCTGGAGCTGGCATGTCAGTAACTGCTATAAGTCTGGTCCTTGTTAATTTATGTGTCATTGTCATTGTGCTTAGTTTCGTCTGTTACCTTTTTGTCACATCGGACACGGACTTCTTTAAACTTAGTTATATAGTGCGTATTGATGTGCGTTTGATTATTGTACATTGGCTAGAGGTTTAGGGGAGGTTTAAGTTCTCGCAAGAGACGTTTAAAACAGCCACATGTTTGTGCTTGTTCTAAAACAGGAATCTCTGGCCTTTGTTAGTATTATTTGTTTTAAATCTTAACTTATTTATATGTTTTGGAGTTTGGTTTTACGTCCATTTTGACTGAACTAGTACGCATTTTATTTAGGTGATAGCTGACGCCCATCTCCGTTTTAAAGACTGTCTCGCTGTGTTGAAGACACATTGGTGGCCTAACCTCGGCTGTTTTCTGCTCCTTGTTCGAGAATGTCTCTTTGACACCTTCTGCATTTCCATTTCCATTTTAAAGAATGTAAGGTTCATATGAAAATGAAATCTTTTAATCTCAGAAAACGATTAATGAAAATCTTGTATTGCTTTAGTAGTACTATGTGCTGACAGATGCAAAATGTTTCAATCATTTTACCTTACAGATCATTTCATGTACATGTAGACATGGATGCTAGGTTATTAAATCTTAAAAATCCGAACAGAAGGTATACGCATACAATAAACTGAACTCAATGCAAAGAACCTTTAAAATATACTAAGACAGAGAGCTCAATCTAAGGATATATTGTGTTATACTGGGCACTTGTAACTTGAATAACACTGCCTGTTACAAATTGCATTGAGATCCTGAAAAAAATATTTACAAATTACTTCTTTTAGAAGTAGAATTCGGAGGAAGTAAAAATGTGTGTCTATGGGCAGCTGAGTCAACTTCCACATACGTATACAGATGCCTGAGTAATGTATTTTAGACAGTTTTGTGATTAAAAACATGCATTGTGTATACGTTTAGTATCATTTGGTTTAAGAACGAAAACGACAGATTTAACTATTTTTCTTAATGAGGATCCGTATTTAGGGCCGTACTTTAAATTATAACAGTTTACTCTTTACAAACTGTGGCTTGGATAGAGACGTATCTCATTGAACTCATACAACATCTTCTTATATTTCTATTAACCCATAAACAGTCCAAGTCATGCCACCCAATATCAAACGTGATCTGTGTTTTGTGATAAAAAGCATTGTGTATAAATTTTATAACATTCGGTTGAGGTAGACAGAAACTATTTGTTTAGGTGTATAGAACAGACGTACCAGGGTTACACTTTATGCCCCCTCTACTACAGTGGCAACACAGACGTTCTGACTACTAATTATATTCAACCAGCACTGGCGTCAACCCATATACAATTTTGATTTCTTGATTTTTCGAAAATAAAGCCATGACAGTGCACCCCCTTCACACGGAGTGTCAACCTTTAATTAATTCTGCAGATACATTTTTTGTAACATTTTATAGGTTTTCAGTTTAAGTTCAACTGGCAAACTAAATTGTTCATCATTTTCTTTTTTCATGTCTTTTAACAATCTGTTTTGAACAGAACGATTGTTAACATACTGCACAAATTGTCTAGCAAATCTGACATTATTTTCAATATCTTAAACATATATGCAAGTCGCCAAATGGCTTTATGTACAAATCGTTGGCCACTTGAAGTGTTCTTTTAAAAGTTCTAAAATTATTGACAGAAAATAAGAGGTGAGTAGTCAAAAATAAACTAAACTGACAGAATGACTGATTTAAAAGAATAGGATTTTTGATATATTGTATGTTTAGATTGACGTAATTATATGCGATTCTATATTTTTGTCCAGTTTCCAATGTCAAAATGATTAAAATAAGAACATATTTTCCTGACAGTTTCTTTTTTCGGCGATGCTGAAATGAACAATGAAATAAAACCAGTTAAGCGTCGTTGACCCTCTTTTTCTTTTAATTCGTATTCTTGTAGATATCTTCTCAAACTTCAACGGGAACATTAGAAAAGAACCCGGATAGAACCAATAGGTGGGGTTGTTATAAACAAACCCAGTTACTATGGTTTCGAACCGGGTTCTGAACAGAAAGTCCTGCATAGAACCAAAGTTTTGAACCAGAGTGTCTAGATACCTCATTGCCTTCGGATAGATCATGACATTTTATGCCTTCAACGTATTTCATTTATTTATTTAGTACATTTATATATCCTTTGTTTATTTATTTATCTAGCTATTCATTTATTTAATTATTTATTTATTCATTAAAGTTTTTATTTATTGATGTATCTATTCATTTATTTATTTATTTATATATTCTATAACGTGATAGTACCCAAATTGCACCTATTTTTACATTTTGTTAACCTACATTTATTTATGCTTTAGACAAAAGTTTAATTATGTGACACTGTTTATTTTGAAAATGTATCCTTATTTATCATATGGTTTCATCAATTTCATTTTGATTTCATATGGAATCATAGAAAAATTGGTCTAAACTGACCTCCAAACCATCAATGATTATGTAATGAGGAGTACCCAAATTGCATTATTGGCTTATTTTCGCATCGTCAAAAGTCGATTAACAGCGCCTTTTTTGAATTACTTCAAATATTTTGAACAATTGGATATGAATCCATGCTTATTCTTCATTTTTTAGGAAATGGATACCTGTAACATTGTATTTGCTGATTTAAAAAAAAAAAGATAGCAACTTTTCCGTACATTTTGCATTTTCAATAAATACTTTATCTGTTGATAACTACTGTGAACGTTTTGTGTATATCTAGATATTTTTAGCAATGTTAAAGGGCGTGCATAGTATCAACTCATAAAAATACAAACTGTTTAGTCGCTAGGAAATCTTGTATGATTTTTGCAGCTAGTTTTGCTAAATAGGTGCAATTTGGGTACCGCAATTTTATATTTTTATTTCTTTATATATCTATTTATATTTGCTTTTATTCATATGATTATCATAATCGTTTTTAAATTATTTCTTTATTTTTTAGTCAACTATTTATTTATAAATGTTTGCATTTATTCATGAAAATTGATAATATTTATTTGTGTTTGTAATGTATGTATTCACCAGACCAGTAGTCAGCAGTTCTGTGTTGACTTGATTTATCATTGCTCTGTTCTTAATTATAAATTATCTGTTAACACAACTTTGAATTTTTTGAGGAATCTAAGGCTTTTCTACCATAGGAAAAGATTACCGTAGCTGTATTTGGAATTTATTTTTTAGGAATTGTGGTTCTCAATGCTCTCCAATTTCGTACCTATTTGGCCTTTTAAACATTTTTTGATTCGAGCGTCACTGACGAGTCTTTTGAGTCGAAACAGGTGTCTGGCGCAAATATAACATTTTAAATACTAGTATCTATGACGAGTTTATTTGCAACCACTGTGTCGATGCCGCTGCTGGTGAAGATATATTTCCCCAAGGGTATCACCAGCCCAGTAGTCAGCACGTCTCTGTGACTTTAGTCATCATTAATATGTTCATAATTATAAATTAATTGTTAACAAAACTCTGATTATTTTTTAGAAAACTAAGGCTTTTCTACATCAGGAATATATTATCTTAGCTGTATTTTGAAAAACTTTTTATGAATTTCGGTCCTCAATGCTCTTCAACTTCGTACTCTATTTGACCTTTTAAACATTAGTTAAATCGAGCTTAACTGATAAGTATTTTGTAGACGACACGCGCATCGTCTGGCGTAAATATAACATTTTTATCCTGATTTTTATGATGGGTTTATTATCATTTATTCAATTTGTTCATTTTGCTTAGAATACAAATAACCTTTATTTGTACTTAAGAGAGTGACGAAAGATACCAGAGGCAGATGGACAGTCAAACCCATAAGTCAAAAATAAACCGACAACGCTATGGCTAAAAATATTTTTATGGAAAGGGCAAACAGTTAAACAATAATACTTATGACACAACATAGAAAACTAAAGAATAAACCACGCGATCCCCACCAAAAATGAGGGGTCATTCCAGGTGCTCCGGAAGGGTAGGCAGATGTGGTAGTCGTCGTGTTGCTTATGAGATAACAAATCCGGTCTGGTTCGGTAGGTCACATTTATAAAAGGGAAGGGGGTTGTAGTTACGACGTAAGAAACATATCCGATATCATTTGTGAAACGTTATTCTAAAGCGGTAAACCAACTCTTGATGGTGTCCGTAAAATTTACGAAGAGATGATTTTAACTTCACTATTTGGAACTCTTGATTTAATAGCTTCCTTGTGAGCAACAACTCTCTATCAAGAAAATCATGATAGGAAATGCAAGCACGAGAATATCGTTTCAATTGGTAGATATATACACCGTATGCAGGTGCTGCTGAAATGTTGCTATTTAGAAATGGAACGTTCACAATTGGAAAGATTAAATTATCTCTTTTGTTGTAAAGTTTTGTTTTCAATCGACCCTTATTGTCAATTTCTAAATGTAAGTCAAGATATGAGGTCGAAATAACTGTATCTGTTGTATCTTTTATTTCTCGTTCGATGGGATAGATGCGTTCGACAAAGTAACCAAATTTTAAATTAATTAGTGAAAGAACATCATCTTTAAAGCGGAAAGTAGAGTTAAAGGTTATAGCTAATTTCTTATCTTTCTTCCTAAGAAGTACCTGCATGTAAGTTATAATTATATCTATAAGGTATAGGAAACGGTGTGGTAGGAGTGCCGATAAGACAACTCTCCATTAAAATAATAATTATAAAGTAAACCGTTATAGGTTAAGGTACGACCTTCAAGACGGACCCTTGGCTTATACCGAACAGCAAGCTATAAATGCCCCAAAATATCAGTAATGTAAAACTAATCAAACCGGAAAACCAATGTTCTAATCTATACAAAACGAGAAACACGCTTAAACAACTACACATTAATCTGTTTTCAAACTTTCGACCTCAAAACAACTGCGGCCTATTGAAAAACTTTGAAAAAACGACAACATGTTGTAATGTCGTGGAAAGGTAATAAGACAATACATAAGATGTTTATTAACCTGCCCACTGAGTAACCTTTTCATTTTCGTATTTTGTATTCGAAAAATTCACCACTCGATTAACAAACGGAGCGCTCCCATCTTATCAGTACATGCAGTTTAGAAAGAAAGTGTTATAATGATAAACCGCTAGTGCAACCAAATAAGGATTTTGAACATGAGACCGACAGACTGTTTTTTCATCAATATCTAAAAAAAATTAAAAATAGACAAAATTCATTCTGCAAAACAGATTCTGTTAACAAACCTTTTGTGAGGGATATTTAATTTCGCGTTTTGCTTTTTTCTAGTTTATTTCGCGGCTATCTAATTTCATAATTTAACCTTATTTAGTTTACTTGGAAAGACCAAAGTTTAACATAAAAGAGACGATTTAAATTTACATTCTTGAAAAACGTGTGGCGCTAAAACGACTGAAAAGTACTGATGGCACCCACTTGAAATCAATTTTTGATGTCAAATTATGAGGACACAGTTTATAAAGTCGGATTTTTGCATGCATTTTAATTTGTTTTGTCATAAATGGCTATTTGTGAAAAAAGAAACCAAATGACCTGAAAAAACATACTTCAAACATGTGCGTTGTAAGATTTTTAATAAATTTGCTAGATTACATGAAACAATAATTAGCAACATGATTTGGTAAAATTATAAAATCAACACCGTAATTATTTGTCCATTGTTGTCTACAGCTATAAAATATATTCAGCTTCAAGGTGGAGTCCAGAAGAGAGTTCTAAAGTACACGATGTTAGAAGTTCAACAACTTTGTTTTTTTTTTATATTGTTAAAGTTTTATACGATTACTACATATATGTCTCTACAAGTGACCAAAATATTCCAGAAACTAACAACTATAGGTAATCGTACAACCTTCAACAATGAGAAAATCCCATACCGCATGGTCAGCTATAAAAGGCCCTGGCATGACAATGTAAAACAATTCAAACGCGAAAATTAACTGCCTAATTTATGTATAGAACCCATTTGTAATCGATCCGTACTATGCCTTGTCCCCAGCATTTCATTTGGACACACTATAAATAGAGTGTTAATCAAATAAAAACATAGTTAATACATATACATTAGAAATATAAACAACATGTAATACCAATAATTTTGTATTGTTTGTAAATTAATTAAAACCTGTTTTTCACTTCAGCTTATTAATATTTTATTTATTATCAGTTTTTAAATAAGATAGTATTAGGGCTTTTCTTATATCAACGAGCTATATTGTCTTATATCAACGAGTTGCATTGTGGGAAATTTCACATGAATGTTAGCATTTGTACGAAGAAAGGCAGATTTCTCGGTATAAAGTAATGATTCTTTTCTTAAAACAGGGTGACATTTAACACGACATACGTCTGGTGTATAATTTTAAAGAGTTATTTTATGTAATAACAAGCAAGCAAACGAGAAAATTGAATTATTAAATAAATTAAACATAAATGCACGCTGTATCATTTGTAGATGTACAAATTCTATCAACATCATGTAGCATATTCAGGGGAATGCAATTGAGATGAATTCAATTTGTATCCGCCTAAAGAGAAGGAAAATATATCTGCCTAATGAAACGGAAAATATATCCGCCTAATGAAACGGAAAATCTATCCGCCTTTGAAAAAAAAATCCGCCTTAGAATATGAAAAGAAAATCCGCCTTTAGAATATGATAAAATTCTGCCTTCTAGTGAATGAAAGCATTTTTTCATTCCAAACATTCAGGTTTTTACCACTTCCATGCCTTCTTGCGATGAAAAACTAGGTCTTCATACAATAAAATGCTAAAATTGTTATCAAACTTGATCGAATGTATTTAAGCAACTACAAATTACTATACATTTTTAGTTCTTCACTATTTCTTTATTTTCAGTTATAAGTCATATTTTAATGTTTTTTTCAGTGTTCTTTGAATATAAATTATTATCCCAAGTTCCTGAATTTCTTTCGTGCATAACTGGTTTGCTCTGTAACAGCGTCAATGATATGACCATCTTGCATGAATCTGTTGTGTTTTGTGCACCTGTGAAGCAGTAACATAACCTGAAAAAAAATGAGGGCATAAATTGAAATTACCATCATTGTTGGTTTAACTAAAAGGAATTTGACAAATTTCTCTATGTTATACAGGTAAATTGTGAGCTGCCTAAGTGAGGTGGGGTTTTCCTTCATTTTAACATATTGACTTGAATTTACTATTTTTACCATATATCATTCAATATACATTGTACAACAGCAACATCTAAAACTTGAAATTATAAGATTAAACTATGAAAAATAAGATGTTAAGCATGTTTTAAAGAGTAATTATATTTTAAGAAAAGAAACTTTGTAAAATCAAGGGCAGATAATTATAATGAATTTACTATGACCTGTTTTGGGGATTTTCTCAATAAAATAAGACCTGTGGGCTGTAACCCCTGTTTTCAATTTGCTAATTTTAAAGATATATATCATGTTTATATCAAAACAATATAACAGATGGTTTTACAACTTTTGATTTTTTTCAAAATGTTTTGAAAGTCCAATATGTGCAAAAATTACTTAAAAAGCATTCATAAGGATTTCTTTCATATAAAACTACTTACTCCAAGTCTGATTGAATGCGTCCATTCTTCAGTCCTATCAGAAAACAATTTTCTTTTGTTTCACTAGTTCTGAAATATAAAAAAATTGTCTCATTACAATTAAACAAAATAATTATTACATATTCTGTGCATGAAGTGTATAGGTTATTCTTTACTTTGATTAGAACATGTAGTATTGGTCTTTTATTTTACTTTAACATCATAGGCCCGCATTTACATGTACAAAATGTATGTCTTGCCATTTTAAAAATCTTAAATTTGATCCATAATCATGATAATTGAGTACACATGTACTAATTTTAAAAGATAACACTTTTTGATTTTTAGGAATAGATGTCTATATACATATTTAATTATTACAGTCATACAACAGATCTCCAATTTTGCCAAAACTACTATTAAATAATATCTTATAAAATAGATTGTCTTAAAGATATAAGTCTTGTGTCATACACAATACCACAGTAATTATGTACATGATGTAATTATGCAAAAATTGCATGGTCTTATATAGTTATTTTCTTGATCCTACATGGTACTTATATATGTCACAAGTTATTTGAAGGAAATAGCAGTTTCATAATGTTCAAAATGGTTGAAATAATGATATTCATAATTTCAACTTACCAGAAGATTCAATCCAAAATATATGAAAACATCAATCTTCACAAATCCATTAATAGTCATGTCATCAGAAGAATACAACTGCACTGTTTAATGTTAATAGAATACTTTGGCTCTTTTTAGTCCACAACTCTACATCCATGGTAATATTCATATTTTGGTCAAGATAAATAAGACATCTTTTCTTGTAATGTCTGCAAGTTCAAATTTTTAATCTGACCAGTGTTGGGGTTATTTTGAGAGTTGTTTGATTCCTTGAAATGTTTCCCTAATCATACTATTAATTACCTAAATCTTAAATATTTGATAAATATAATAATAAATAAATAATATTCATCTATTATTTTTATATTTTGGACTGTAGAAATTTAAGAGAAATGTACAAAGCAATGAGGTCTCCTTCATTAGGCCCCAACTCTTGAGTGTACATATCATTTCCTGTCCATTTCACAGAGGCAAATCGAAAACAGATGTGGGACCTACATAACATTTCTATCACTAACTGATAAGAAAGAGACTGCATGGAAATACTATATGACTTTTTGTGTATTATCATGATTATTACTTAATTAAATAGAGATACACTTAATAATTAATTGTACTTGAAAATAAATAAATTTTAACCTGCAATTCCTATGTTGGAAAATTCAAAAATAAATTATTGTCTTAAATACTGTTAGTGAAATAAGTATACATATTCTAGTCACTTTTTATATGTTTAAATGTATATAAATAGCAACACATAACATAAAGTGTAAATTACCTTACAATGCTATCACAATTTAAATTTAATTGAATTTAATATGCCATCTTTAAGACTCTTTAAATATATGTTGGATTTCAGCAAATTCATAGGGGTACAAATACTGGCTTTATGGCCCAAATAATCACCATGCACTCTCTCATCAGTAATGATACATTTTCATTTGAAAACAAAATTAAAAGAACAATTCTGCCTTAATAGTTAGAAAAAATTTCTAAGTCTAATTCCCGCCTGATAAATTTGAACAAAATCTTTTAAGTCCAATTTCCTCCTAAGAAACTTGAACAAATATACTAAGTCCAGTATTCCGTCTATGATATTTCTTTAACTACAGAAATCATGTTAACTCAACAGGAAAGTAGTAAATATTTCGCCTAAGGTCTTCGATACTTCAGGCGGATTTTTTTCAATATTCCATGATCGCCTTAATTCCGTCTATAAGTCTTAATTTTTAAGGTGGATTCCGCCTGGGTTCCTGCTATTTTTAAGCGGAATCCTCCTAATATTCTCTGCGTGGTGTAACAAATTTTCAGTAGTTTTCATACCTCAAGCTTACTTGTACAACAAAATTATTTGAAAGCATTGACCAAAACTGAAAGTATGTGCACTTTAATTTGTAAATCTATATACCCGCATAGTAAATCAGCCTTATTTTTTATGTCAGAATTCAATGTGTAATACAATGGACAGCAATATTCCAATATAATAAGAACAAATTTTTGTTCGCATCAATTTAGGGTGCCAGCATGTCCTCTTTTTACTCAAAATACTGATACTAACAAAATTTCAGTAGTTTTGATACCTCATGCTGACTTGTACCACAAAAGTGTTGACCGCATTGACCTAATGTGCACTTTAATTTGTAAATCTATATATCAGCATAGTAAATCAGCAATACTTTTTATGTCAGGATTCAATGTATAATACAATGAACAGCAATATTCCAATTAAATAAGAACACATTTTTGTTCGCATAAATTAAGGGTACCAGCATGTACTCTTTTTACTCAAAATACTGATACGTAACAAAATTTCAGTAGTTTTGATACCTCATGCTGATTTGTACATCAAAATTATTTGACCGCATTGACCAAAACTGACCATATGTGCACATTAATTTGTAAATATATATACCCGCATAGTAAATCAGCCATATTTTTTATGTCAGGATTCAATGTATGATACAATGGAAAGCAATATTGCAATATCATAAGAACAAATTCTTGTTCGCATAAATTTAGGGTGCCAGCATGTCCTCTTTCACTCAAAATACTGATACATAACAAATTTGTAGTAGTTTTCATACCTCAAGCTTACTTGTACAACAAAATTGTTGGACCGAATTGACCAAAACTGACCATATGTGAACTTTTAATTGTAAATCTATATACCAGCATAGTTAATCAGCCATATTTGTAATGTCAGGATTCAATGTATAATTATAATCGACAGCAATATTGCAATATAATAACAACAAAGTTTTGTTCGCATAAATTTAACACACCAGCATGTCCTCCTTTTACTCAAAATATTGATATATGTTACAAAATTTCATAAGTTTTGATACCTCCATGCTGACTTTACAACAAAAGTATTTGACTGCATCGACCAAAACTGACCATATGTGAACTTCAAATTGTCAATCTATATACATGATATACCTGCATAGTTGATCAGCAATGTTTTTGATATCAGGAGTTTTTAGTAGGACCATAAATGTACATGTTATCAATAATATGGGTAAACTATATAAATGCAACAAAAAATTCTGCATAACATGAGAGTGTCAGCATTTCATCTCTTTATTCAAAATAACAGTCACTACATGTATAGTAGTTCATGATGGTGTGTAAAACAAAACTATTATGCAGCATCATCAAAGTACCAACACTGACATGTCTGATTATAGTCCAAATAATTATGACGTCTGGCAAGGCTATTTTTATTTTTTTCTGGGACGCCTTCCTACGTTGAAGCATACAACAATCACTTTTCAATTGTGGCGTCAGATATTTTGTTTGATGACATCCAAATTTTACGGGAACCTGTGTGATATCCAGCAATGGCGGACAAATAGCAATATTAAGGTGTATTCTGTTCATTTGTAAATACTACCCTAGTTACAATGATTTAATAAAAAAATGTTCTCTTCTGGGAATAGTTTACTGTTTATCTAGTATGTCGGTTGATTGATTTTGCTTATAGTTAAACCTCAAGTGGCAACTATTTCATTAAAGTGTGTATTGAGTATAATTCTGGGACGTCCCATATCTCAATTAATCGGCAAAGACAAATCTCTTGATCAATCTGACGAATTTGACGAGATTGTTGATAGTATTACCACACCGTATGCTTACGGACACTGTACAATTTCTGTTAGAATATTCTGCGGAAAATAGAATAGTTAATCCAATGCAAACAAGTTGAATAACAATGAAATATCCATGCATGTACAAATTAATGCATAAAGTAAAATTAAGGAAGGGACAGGTAAAAAACGGGGAACGAAGCAACGTCGACAATGTTGTTGGTATCCCGTGAATATTGCTCCGAAGCGTTGGACAACCTTTCTATCCGCCTTCTAATAAAAAAAAACTCTATGTGATTGTATAGGCATTTTTTCTATTCATTTAAGAATAAATGTATATCAAATTAAAAAAAAAAGAGAATTTGTATAATATCTAGTAAAGTCTAGTTAGTAAATAATAAATGATATCTGTTGAAAAACAATGCGAATGTTGTTTACGTATTCTAATTAAAGTTCAAGTCTGATATGAAAACTCTTTAACGATAAACTGTCATAAGCAGACCTGTCCTCAGGTCTGGTCAATAGCAGACTTGTCCACAGGTCTGGTCAAAAGCAGACTTGTCCTCAGGTCTGGTAAGGAGCAGACCTGTCCACAGGTCTGGTCTGAGGCAGACCTGTCCTCAGGACTGGTCAAAAGCAGACTTGTCCACAGGTCTGGTCTGGGGCAGACCTATCCTCAGGACTGGTCAAAAGCAGACTTGTCCACAGGTTTGGTCTAGTAAAGTCTAGTTAGTAAATAATAAATGATATCTGTTGAAAAACAATGCGAATGTTGTTTACGTATTCTAATTAAAGTTCAAGTCTGATATGAAAACTCTTTAACGATAAACTGTCATAAGCAGACCTGTCCTCAGGTCTGGTCAATAGCAGACTTGTCCACAGGTCTGGTCAAAAGCAGACCTGTCCTCAGGTCTGGTAAGGAGCAGACCTGTCCACAGGTCTGGTCTGAGGCAGACCTGTCCTCAGGACTGGTCAAAAGCAGACTTGTCCACAGGTCTGGTCTGGGGCAGACCTATCCTCAGGACTGGTCAAAAGCAGACTTGTCCACAGGTTTGGTCTAGTAAAGTCTAGTTAGTAAATAATAAATGATATCTGTTGAAAAACAATGCGAATAATGTTTACGTATTCTAATTAAAGTTCAAGTCTGATATGAAAACTCTTTAACGATCAACTGTCATAAGCAGACCTGTCCTCAGGTCTGGTCAATAGCAGACTTGTCCACAGGTCTGGTCAAAAGCAGACCTGTCCTCAGGTCTGGTAAGGAGCAGACCTGTCCACAGGTCTGGTCTGAGGCAGACCTGTCCTCAGGACTGGTCAAAAGCAGACTTGTCCACAGGTCTGGTCTGGGGCAGACCTATCCTCAGGACTGGTCAAAAGCAGACTTGTCCACAGGTTTGGTCTGGAGCAGACTTGTCGATAGGTCTGCAGCAGTCCTAAAAAAGCAGACCGTAGGTCTGGTCCACCAAAAACGAAGTTAACTTGCTTGACTGCTTGAAAATTCTCAAGTTAACTTAGAAAGCAGTCAACAAGTTAACTCTAAGTTAACTTTTGTCAAGGTTAGGACCACACCCATCTGTATATTGGAATATTGCTGTTCATTGTATTATACATTGAATCCTGACATAAAAAATATGGCTGATTTACTATGCGGGTTTATAGATTTATAAATTAAAGTGCACATATGGTCAATGGGGTCAAATAATTTTGATGTACAAGTCAGCATGCGGTATCAAAACTACTGAAATTTTGTTATGTATCAGTATTTTGAGTAAAAAGAGGACATGCTGGCACCCTAAATTTATGCGAACAAAAATTTGTTCTTATTATATTGCAATATTGCTGTCCATCGTATCATACATTGAATCCTGACATAAAAAATAAGGCTGATTTACTATGCGGGTATATAGATTCACAAATCAATGTGCACATATGGTCAGTTTTGGTCAATGCGGTCAAATAATTTTGTTGTACAAGTCATCATGAGGTATCAAAACTACTGAACTTTTGTTACGTATCAGTATTTTGTGTAAAAAAAGTACATGCTGGCACCCTAAATTTATGCGAACAAAAATTTGTTCTTATTGTATTGCAATATTGTTGTCCATTGTATTATACGTTGAATCCTGACATAAAAAAATATGGCTGATTTACTATGCTGGTATATAGATTTACAATATAAAGTGCACATATGGTCAGTTTTGGTTGATGCGGTCAAATAGTTTTGATGTACAAATCAGCCAGAGGTTTCAAAACTAGTGAAATTTTGTTACGTATCAATGTTTTGAATAAAAGGAGGACATGCTGGCACCCGAAATTTATGCGAACAAAAATTTGTGGTCATGTGTGTTAATGAATAAAACTATAGCAGATTGTGATTGCATAGTCCAAGGATGTATTGCTAACAATGACGTACATGTATACAACTAACATCAAAAATACTTCTTTCCAAAGATATACATAATAAAGTGCAAATATGGTTGAATTTGATAGGTAATGGAATATATATATTTAGTGCCCGTTATCATTGTAACCAAGATCGTTTTTTTTTATAATTGATGGATAGTCAGATCACAGATAAATTTGTGTTACAAGCAAGTTTTATGCGTACTTAATTTTCAAATAATTCACTTGGTATTTAATACTGATATAAAACGGAAGTATTAATTTTACTTTATTTTCGATGTTTACACTAGTACTACGAAACAAAGATAATAAAAATATTTTTAAAAGATCGTATAGAGCGGTCCTGGTTACAAGTTAACTTAGTGTTGAGCAGACCAGTCAAACGTTAACATGGGAACAAGTCTGGATTTGTCCGGATTTGTCAAAGCAAAAGTTAACTTATGTTAACTTTGTGGCAGGACTGGTTTCGAAGTTAACTAACTTTATGACAGGACTGGTTCCGAAGTTAACTTTTGACAGAACTGGTTCGAAGTTAACTTATATCAATAGCGGACCTGTTTCCAAGTTAACTTTTTGGCATAAAACAGTCCTAGGACCAAGTCCGCTTTTCAAGTTAACTAGATTTTTGTTCTAGGACTGGTCAGAGCAGTCCTAAGTTCGGTCACAGGTTAACTTTGACCAGTCCAAATGACTGGTTATTAAGTTAACTTGCTGTACAGGTGAGGACTGCACCCATCTGTATGTGTTACATATTTGTTTTTCGTTCATTTTTTTTTATATACATAAGGCCGTTAGTTTTTCTCGTTTGAATTGTTTTACATTGCCTTATCATGCCTTTTATAGCTGACTATGCGGCATGGGCTTTGTTCATTTTTGAAGGCCGTACGGTGACCTATAGTTCTTACTGTCTGTGTTATTTTGGTCTCTTGTGGACAGCTGTCGCATTCGCAATCGTACCACATCTTATTTTTATAATTCTATTTGAAGTTATGATGCAATGGCGGAATTTAAATGCGGCTGCAAATACGTCTACCAATCTATTAGATTATAATATAATGGTCACACTGCTATAGCCTTATCCACCTTGGTAATATCGAAATAGACAAAAAAATATCATTACTTAAAAGAAACATTCATTCAAACAATCCAATCCAATACAGCTCCAAATTACAATAAATAGTAAAATCAATAATCCAAACAAATTAAAATGTACAAATGCTGATTTCCCCAACTTTGAAGATACCAACTGAGTAGCCTCAGACTATAAATTGGACAACTTCAGATACAACGAAAATCAAATTCTTGTCAAACAGAAAATGTATTTATTATTAACATAGAAAAATATATTGAGAAGGAAAACAGTTCTTTTGGGATATCAAAGACTTTTCCCGTTGGTGAATCGATATATCTATGAACATACTCAGCTCGTCGCATGGACGCTCTTTCACATCGCGATGACTCTGAGGGTATTCCGATGTATTGTTGCCACAGAGATTTGACTTTCGTTTTTGGCTGGTAGCCGATCGTATTAATACGCGAACTTTTCTTAGTGCAAAATAACAATCCATATCGCTTGTTATAAATTAATTTCTTCAATGAATACTAAAAAAAATGTTTAGAACACAAATAAATAAGATGTAAATGTCTTTTGACGTTAGAAATGTGTATATATCTTTTCCATATTCATACATTTAGATCGTTCAGTTGGAGGACTTGAAAGCAGTCATTTATAAGAGGAAACTTTAAAGATTTATAGATATAAGAAGATTGGCTCACAGCGAACACCACGCTATATAGGAACAAGAACATTGCTAGTGTTAAACCATTCAAACAGGAAAACCAATGGTCTAATTTGTAAAAAAAAGGAGATTCAAAAGTAAAGGTCAGGTTTTGTCGAATCAATCTGAACGAGGATTTGTCACAAGTTTGTTTCATTGTTATCCAATGAAAGTCTTTTATGTGTGCGTTTTGAGCATATAGGATATATATTATGTCGGTGCGTTCATTATAAAATTTGCTCAATGTTATATATGTGAACAATTATTTTGATACTTAGCTAGATATAGGAAGATGTGGTGTGAGTGCCAATGAGACAACTCTCCATCTATTTGATTACGGCATTATTTATTAAACCCATATTTGATTAGTGTTGCTTCCAAAACTAATTGAGGAATTTGTTAGATGTTACAAAAACAATTTGAATTTAGCAATGGTCTTAAAACTGCTTATTTACATACAATACTACTAAGAAGTAAAATCACAAAAATACTGAACTCCGAGGAAAATTCAAAACAGAAAGTCCCTCATTAAATGGTAAAATTAAAGGATAAAACACACCAAACGAATAAATAACAACTGTCATATTTCTGACTCAGTACTGGCATTTTCAAGATTTTGAAAATGGTGGATGGAACCTGGTTTTATAGCGCTTAACCTCTCACGTGTATGACAGCCTCATCAAATTCTGTCATATTTACAACGATGCGTGAACAAAACAGACATAATAGGTAAAATTGTCAAAATATGGGTACAACAGTCTAATATTAATACTAATCGGTACTAATATTGATATAAGATAAACACTGCTATGATATTTTAAAAGTATCGCATTGATATTTTAAAAGTATCGCATTGTTTATTAATGTATATAAGAAAAACACAGTACTTCAAATTTTACACGGACATACACTTTAGCTACAAACTAACTTCTCAATGTATATTTAGACTCAATTGTTGTTTATATTTGAACAATACGTTTAAAAGTTAGTATTTTGTCAATTTTTCGTTGCCGAAAACAACATTTTCCGCATGGAATGTCTGCATATTTACAATTGATATTAGACAATATCGCTTTGTGATATAAGAAAAGTTTTTGTCGATACGCTTCTCCCATAGATCGAAAACCCGAAAATAAATATTCGCGAAAAAAACAGGTAAATTTACAGTATTTGTCTCTGTCAGAATGAATTACGTTTATAATTATTATAATTATTCATTTAGATCTTAATGCACTTTTGTAAAACGGGATATACATGTAGGTCACATGTTCCGAAACCTAATTGGTTGTTCTAGTTATCTTGCAAAATAAACATTTTTTTTCTAATTTGCATGTTAGTGTCTGATCTGTCATGAGATTTTAAGGTTCAAATTTGAGATCTTATAAATAAGTTGTAAGATAGTTTGTTCGTACAGTCTGTTTCACGGTTACCCATGCATCACTTCTCAATAAACAAGTTGTTCCGTCACCATGGTCACAAATAAATACTCTAGCAAATAAGAATAATATAGTAGAAATCAATTTTCAAATCGGATGAATTTTTAAAATACAAAATACGAAAATGTAAAGGTTACTCAGTGAGAGCCGTGGTGTAGTGGTTAGTGCATCGGACTACTAACACAAAGGTTCCTGGTTCGATTCCCGTTTGGGATGAAGATTTCAGGAACTCAATTTTCGGCTCTCCCTTGACACCATTTGCGAGTATGGTCTTGAGGAAACGATCATAGTCCGTCGGACGGGGACGGTAAATGGCTGACCCGTGTTAAGAGAGAGCCATATGTCTTGCACGTTAAAGACACCCTCGTAGATTTCGAAAAAGAGTAAGCTAATGCCGCTACAAGGCAGCACTCGCACCCGCAAAGTGGAAAGGGATTAATATAAGTTGCAAAACTTGTTTACCAATCCACTATAAATAAATATGTTTAAACTAAACTAAACTACTCAGTGAAAAGTTTCGTACACTTTTAATTTATTGTTTTATTCAACTTTCACGACCTAAGAAAATGTTGTTGGTGTTTTCCCTGAGTTTTTGCAAAAGGCTACAGTTGTAGTGAGGTCGAAAGTTTGAAAACAGATTAATTCATTATCACTTGATTTCTCGTTGGATGGATAAATGCGAATTTAATTAATTATCTGAATAAATGAAAATGATATATAATGGATATATAAAATAGAAGGATATATAAAATGTATAGTTAACTAAATAAAATAAATAAATAAATATAATGTATCTGGAATCATCCTACATGAGTTTTGTTATTTTGAATACCACGCTTTTTCTACAGTAGTGGAGCATAAAGCCATACCAGAAACTTACAGCTTCTCAAAAACTAGATTGCACAATAAAATCCAGACTGTGCGCCCAAGGTATACCTCTACTTATTTTATGTTCCGGTGTGTTCTGATGTGTATCAAAAAACGAAACATTGTCACTAGTGTGCCATAGTAGTTCACATTGGTTGTATTTGACAACATCTTTCCGAATTATGGTTCCTCAATGCTCTTCAGCTTGGTTATTTATTTGTCTTATCACCATCTTGATTTGAGTATTAAAAAGACAAAAAGTTCATAATGGGGTATTTTGTTTTCACAATGCAGTCTTTTTTGAAATCCATACAAATACATAAAGAGAATGTATCTTTTCCAAATCTTTAACATTACATTTAGCAGCTTCTTAAGTTTCCCTTGTCAAATAATGGTTTATAGTTGTGAAAAGACAGAATATGTTCTTCAGTAATTCTCTTTTAATACGGAATCATTATACATTTGTTTTTTCATTACAAATTTTATTTATAACTTAATTAGTTGTTACCCTATCATAGGGTACAACAATCATTCTACAAAATCAATTGGTTTGGCCCGAGATGACTTTTCAAATGTATATATCATTGAAAAAAATCTAAATTATCTTCCTTTGGTGCAAAAATGCCATGTTTTGCATTAAAATTGTAATATCTTGTTTAACCCATCGGTGACCTATTTGTTTTATTAATATATAATATTAATAAGCTGTACTTAAAATAAACTATTTTAAAATTTGAGCGTTTTATATAATTAAGTTCTTTTTTTATTTCGATATGACCTCTATTTCTCCTATTAGTTCAACAGAACAAAAGTACCTTTTAAAAAATGTATGCTTCTTTCGAATGCAGATTGTGAGCGTAAATGAACGGTGACCCCATTTTTAAAATGTTATTTTTCAATTAAGTATTAGATAAAGTTCATTTATAGAAAAATATAGCGAAATTCCTCTATTAAGAAAAAAATCGGTTAAGACCCGCGAGCCCCCTTAAATGAATAATCATAAACAATATGTAGAAACTTGCATAAAATTATGTTGATTATTTGAATTTCTAAATATAAACATAATTACAATAAAGTAATGTTCCTTTTATTTTGTGAATTATATAGATTTGACCTGGTTAGTTGAGGAAAACATCTGATAAGTAATAAAATAAGAAGAAGATCACTTTACAAATGTTGACCTCCATAAATCTTCAACATAAATAAAATCAATTATAAAGGATCCAAAAAGTAACGGAAATTTACTTTGTTTATTTATAAAAACGTTAATACTTGTAAAAAAAATAGAGTAAGAAATGAAAAATAAATGAATAAATGCATAAATGCATAAATAAACAAATGAATAAATAATAAGTAAATAAAGAAATATGCTAAATAAAGAAAAGACTTCGAAAATACGTTGAAGGTATAAAAAAAGTAATGAGATATCCGGGTTCTTTGGTTTAAAATCATCGTGATTGGTTCAACATCAGGGTTGTTTGATCATTCCAATCCAACTTATTGCTTCTATCCGGGTTCTTTTCTAATGTTGAACTTTGGGAAAATATCCGCCAGTATCCGAATAAAAAGGAAAAGTGGGTCAAAGATGCTTTCCTTGTTTAATTTCATTATACATTTCAATATCACCAGAAAATGAAGCTGTAAGGTAAGTATCATCTCATTTTATTTATTTTGATATTGGCAACTGAACAAAATATAAAATCGTATATGTACATCAACTTAAATATGCACCATATCGAACATCCTTTTCTTTTTAAACTAGTCGTTCATTCACTTTGATTCATATTTCATTACTTCTCTCTTTAATTTTCGAGAATTTTTGCTAGAAGTTTCATAAACATCAGATTATGACATGACGTTCAATTTTCCAACAATATGTGCATATATCCACATGCATATATATGTGATTCAAAATTTAATTTTAACTTCGACTGATTTTTATTTGATTGGCTTTGTAGCAGTTTTTAATTATACATTACTGGAAATAATGTGAGATTAGCTAAAAATTTAGGGGCCAGTTGAAGGACGCCTCCGGGTGCGGGAAGTTCTCGCTACATTGAAGACCTGTTGGTGACCTTCTGCTGTTATTTTTTTATTTGGTCGGGTTGTTGTCTCTTTGACACATTCCCCATTTCCATTCTCAATTTTATGTGCAGTATATGTAACAAACCGTTCTGTTCAAACAGAATATTAAAAGACATATCGAAGAGAAAGTGATGAATAATTCAAGTTTGTAAGTTGAATTAAATAAGCTATTAACTTGAACTGATAATTAAATAAGCTATTAATTTAAAAAAAAAAAGGTTATGTAGAATAAATGTGTAAGTTGACACTCACTGTTAAGGGAATGCATAACCATGTCTTTATTTGCCACAATTAAACATGATGAAGAAATCGATATCGTGTGTTGGTTGATCTCATTACTGGTTGAGGCTTAAATAAACTCATCATAGATACCAGGACTAAATTAAGTATATACGCCAGACGCGCGTCCCGTCCACAAAAGACCCACCTGCGACGCTCGAATCCAAAAAAGTTAAAAAGGCTCCGTATAAATATAAATATGTACATCCAATCAATAATTTCCGTTCTCCTTACTTTAGTGTGTCTCAACCAAATATTATTAAACTTATACAAAATGTTCATTACCACAACAAATGCACAGCTCACTTTCGGTATTGGTTGGCGTCAAATTTACTGTTCATGAGTTAACTAGATATATATAAGCTTGGAGGTGTGGTATGAGTGTCAATGTCAATTTGCAAAGAGTAAAGTATTCTAGTTCAAAGTACGGCTCTCAGCATGTAGCCTTAAAACGAAAAATGGTTCAATCTGTAGGTTCCGATCTCTAATAAAAAAATATGAAACTTATACACAATGCTTTAAATATAATCACAAAACAATCTTAATTACGTTAATACTGCATCGGTATGTGGAAGTTGACTCTGAGGCCCAACAGACACATTCTACATGTATTTTTAAAACTTTGTTTTTCCTTTTGAATTCTATTTCTAAAAGAAGTTATCTGCAATTTGTTTCAGGATCTCAATGCGTTTGGTAACCATGGTAACAGACAATGATAATCAAGTTACACAAAACCAGCATAACAAAGTATACCACTAGATTGAGCTCTCTATCTAAGTCTCTATATAAGGTTCTTTCCATTGAGTTTAGTTTATTGTAATATGTAGAACTTCTGTATAGATTTTTAAGATTAAAAAAGACCATCTATATCTATATGTACATGAAACGAAATGTTAGGTATAATGATTGAAACAATTTGCATTATATATATATAAATCTCTTTTACAACTATAAGTACGTGGTGCTATTGTATATCATTTTATTCTGGTATCACCTAAGTTGACCAAGTCCATTTAGTATCTTTCGTCCCTCTTTTTTTAACAAAGGTATACAGAAAAAACATATTAATTTACATTACATTGCTGTGCACATTTGTTAAGGAAGCATTAAATATGAGTTTTTTTTCAACGGTATGATCAGTATAGCCGACAGATTAACATCAGAGATAATCTAGCTTGTCATTTATAATGCTAATAAATTGGCACAAATTTCGAAGTTAAGATTTCTGTTTTTAGTTCATTACAGCGTTAAATTTTAATGCCCGCGTCACACTGTCCCGATTTTTACGCAAATGGCAACACGAATTTAGAAATTTTCAAAATCGGGACTGATCGTATCCAGATCGGGCTATTCGTAGTGCCATCTTTAACAATCCTAGAACCATCGGCAACTTTTTCTAGCCTTCGGGGACAACTTCGGGAAGGGTTCTAAATTTTTTAACATGTTAAAAAATCCCCGAAGGTGCGTCCGATGTTGAGGGTTCGTATTGAGTTCGTATCACCATCCTCACTATCGTAATGTCACCGGGAATGCATCTTTGAACATCGTATTGCGTTCGTGTTTCTATCGTCTCCATCGGGCAGTTTTGACATTACGATGTCTACACGAATGAATCACGAAGCTACCCGAAGGTCTTACGATGGCAACACGACTTCGTAATCCCGTCGTGTTGCCATCGAAAAAAAGTACGAAGGCGACAAGATGGAACTACGACTGCAATAAATCCAGCTAAATGTAAGTTAATTTTCGCTAATATACATTCAAAGTGCCATGCGCGATATGCACTGGTCAGTCTAATACGATAGTTAAGAAAGACGTTCACAAAACATGGAGCTCATATCATATGATTCTATGAGAACAAGAAAGGCGACATCGTTGTTTCTATTAATTCGAATGGAACAAGAGGAGCAGCTATTACAGGCTCAGGATTTACCTTTACAAGTAAAATATTATTTTTGCCAATTTTTCATATCAAGTTATATGATGAAAATCATAAACGCGCCTTGTTCTCCAACACTACAGGTACACGTATATAGGGAAACCAACTTTTTCTTCATTATTCTGATTTTTTATGTATCGTCTGAGTTGTCGTCACACAAATGTTTACTTCATAACCATTTTGTTGTCTAGATGTCATATTTTGCCGCATTTGTTGCTTTCCGCACATCCTTTCTTTTGTCTATATTATTATGATATTCTCCTTGAAAGAGCTTTTTTTTTTAATAAAAGTGATCAACGAACCCATTACTTTACCTTTAAGATAGATCAGCAAACATGGGCATGATTATGGGTGATTATTCAGACTAGTGCATACATTTTACAGTTCAAACAAGGTAATGCCGAGCGTGGCATCCCCTCGTATGTAACATATTGGTGACAAATATGGACACTATATTTGTATATGACACATGCAGAAAATGGTCAATTGAACATGCATATTTTATACATAAACTATGATTTTAGAAATCAACCAAAACATTCAGTCACTAGAAATACCTTTAATATTGTTTTTAGAACCAGCAGGTAAAAAAATGAGCAACCAATTTCCCGTGTATTAGATGCTTATTCAAGGAGAAAAAACAAGTCCATCTGCATGACTTTGACCTTTGGCCTTGAACGTAAAATGTCAGATCATTACAATGAGGAACAATATACCAAATGTAGTTAAACTCTTTTGAAGCATATTGGTTTTAGAGTGTTCACAAGGGTGATATTGCCTTGTACTGTGACCTTAAATTTTGAACTTTAAAGTGAATAGCGCTTAAGATATTCTTAACGAGTAACACCATACCAAGTTTTGAGTATTTTGGTTCTAGAGAGTCCATAACAATTTTATCTACACAAAACTTACATGTAGTAGGAGAGTGGATAATAAACTAAGTTTTATTAAAACGCGTGATGCCTTCAGCATATAATTTAAATGCATCGTAAGCTGTACACGACGTCTTTTAGACATCGTATGGCCATCGCGCCATCAGCGTCATCCATCGTGTAGTCTTCGTGATCCATCGTGTAGGCTTCGGCTGAGATATGAAGCTTAAATACCCGTCTTCGGTTAACTTTCGTATGTCCATCTTTTGCTATCGTATATACGTTCGGCACCATCGTATAGACTTCGTTATTCATCGTACTTGCTTTGGTCACTTTTTTTGTATTTTAACCAGATCGGGACCAACTTCGTACGAACTTACAATTTTCGCATTCGGGTTTCCATCGTATATAAAAATCGGGACAGTGTGACGCGGGCATAAATAATTACAGTTCATTATATATTTCTTGTCAATAAGTAGTAGTGTTCTATCTGTCAGGAGACTGCTGCATTCCATTACGTAGTGGTAATCGTCAGCTATAGCAACTCTACACAACGGACACTTTTTCTGTTCTCGGGGAATGTTTTGCCATCTAACATTTTCAATCGGCATTTTAGGGTTCATTAACCGCGACATTGTGATTACATCTTTATCATCAAGTACTTTAATGTAGTGTTTGAAATTGTGTGATGTCTTGTATAGGCGATTGAAGCAATAAATGAAACACATTACTTGTTCACGGAGATTCAAGGATTTAATTTTCATTTGAACCTAACATTCTTGAAAATTGAGAATGGAAATGTAAATTTTGTCAAAGAGACGACAACCCGACTGAAGGGCAGAAAACAGCAGAAAGCCACCAATTGGTCTTCAACACTGCAAGGCATTCTTGCATCCGCAACATGTTCTAGTCAATGAACATGGACGTCAACCTAAACTCCAAAACATACAAATGAAGGTCAAATGCACCTAACTTACAGTCGTAAACAAGCGTCGAGGTTAAGTGTGTTTGTTTTGTTAGATATTAATCCTCCCATTTTCCTTTAGCCAGCATAGAAGGAATAAACACACAGCAATACGCACAGTAAAACGCAGTTTAAAAGAATCCAGGCGCGATGTCAGAATAGGTAACAAAAGTAAACAATCTGATAATGATTTATAAGTAAATAAGGGCTCGGTTTACTAGCAGTTACTGACATGACAGTTCTATCCCTCAATGAAACTGACTGACATATTGTGTCTTTATCATTGAAATCATACACAATTACTCCCATGGAATTTCTCGCTACATTAAAGACCTGTTAGTGACCTTCTGCTGTTGTTTTATTTTTTTATTTGGTCGGGTTGTTGTCTCTTTGACCAATCCCCATTTCCATTCTCAATTTTACAGTTACTCCCATTTTTAGTATCATATCATCATACAAGCAGACAGCCAATAAAAGACATCATAATGTAATACACACAAAATGCTTATTGCAATACACGTATGATGTCAGGCGTTCCTTATAGTATCGAGTACTAATTGTATGATATCAGGCCTTCCTAATAGTACCAAGTACTAATGGTCATTAATGTTAAGATAATATCTATGTAAAAGGGCGATACTCACAAAGCTTAACTGAATAAGCTTTGTGAGAAGAATTCTAGAATTGAATTGCATATAAACTTATTAACTAAATACAAATTTTCCATAAGGGCAACACTGCTCTATTTGTATACCATGATGTAAAAACTACATGCTTCTCTTTTAATTTCATTTAATCTCAGAAAAATAATTAATTTGACATAATTGATCATTAAAAATACTAAAGTCATGGTTTTTAATTTGTATTTCGTAGAAATCTATAATCATTGAACAACAATCAAATGTATTATTGGATTTAAACAAAACAAATATACTTGAAAAAAAAAATACCTTAAAAAGTCTAGGGATATGTGAAAAGTTTCTAGAAAAGCAATAACAATTTACTTTAGGTTCCTACTATGTATACGTTCACCTTGCCCTACAAATAGCCTGATACAAATTTTGAATTTGTAGCCAATCCTAAATCAAGAGAGCCAACACCACTAGACACAGTTTAAAATAAATCTATGAGATAGACATAAACAAAGCTTGCATATTAAAACTCAATGTATCCTGGCTGATCCTACATATGTTTTTGTTTTTTCATACTCCACGCTAGTACTGAAATAAGATATATATAACTACAACAGTGGATCGTAAAAGCACAGAGCTTTTCAAAAACTAGATCGCACAATAAAATCCAAATTGTACGCTTAAAATATTCTTCTATTTTATCTATGTTCTAGTGTGTTCTGATGTATATCCCAAAAGAAACATTGTCACCAGAGTTCAATACATGTAGTAGTTCACCTTGGCTGTATTCAACAAAACCTTCCCGAATAACGGTCTTCGATGCTCTTCAGTTTGGTAATTTATTTTGTATATTACCATCTGAAGTTAGTTAAATACGAAAAGCGCGTGAGACGCTCAACAGTTTTAGCAGGGTGCCTGATTATATTTTGTTTTTGTTTTTTTACGATAAAGTCTATTTGGAAATAGAAAAAAAAAACCCACACACACACATTTAGCTTTTCCAAATCTTTAACATTACGTGTAATAGCTGCTCAAATTTCCCTTGACAAATACACATATAAAGTTTTTTTTTGGTTTTTTTTAACAACATAATATAATATTTATTTCAAATATTGGCTTGTTACAATATCCTTCAGGAGTCCAAGCTCCTCCTGATGTTCCCTGTTACAATCGACTAATCACTCAGGGTAGTGAATAGTTGTAAAATACATATTACATTTGTATATCAAATATATATTAAATAATATCACTTAGTATGACTATTCATATGTTTTCTAATAGTTGCTAAAAAATTACTTTTAATTTTCAAACATACTCTTCTATTGAACTCATTTAGAAAAATTGAGAAAACATTGACATTTTTCGTCTTTTGATCAGATATGTAATAGGCTTTGTAAATTGAAAAACCAACAATTGGTAAAAAATAGTTAAAGTCAAAATAGTCTTCGTCAGAAGTTTTATATCCAAATACCAAGTGTCTTAGTTTTATCTTAAACATTATTTTACTGTTTAAAACTTGATCTATTTTATTCCAAAAAAGTTTTAAATACGGACACAGTATAAAGAAGTGATCATAATCCTCTTCCTGTGTACAAAAATTACAAGAGCTATTGGTTACAATTTTCCACCTGCATAAAAGTTTCTTTGTAGGTAGAATATGTTGTAGTAATTTCCATCTGAAAATTTTAAGTTTATTTTCTTTTAAATATCTGAATAACAAATTGTTTAAATTGTTTTGATATAACACATCATCTATATCAAATATACGTAGCCATTTATTTGGTCCAATAGCTGGTTCAAATTTTTTATTTATAAGAGACTTGTATACAAGTTTATTCGATAGTGATTCTAATTTTATAGGTAAACCTTCCAATATAAATTGGTTTCTTTTTATATTAACAATACTTTTTATAGAGTTTTCCGATTTTAAAATTACTGCCCAATCTTTTGGTATTGATCTCTTTATTAAATTAATTTCAGCTATCCAGTTTGATTTATTTTTTAGTTTATTTAAAATGATGTCTTGAGAAATACAGCCTTTTTCATCTATGATATCATTTACATAAATAAGATCGCTTTTAATCCAGTTTTTGAAAAAATATAGCTTTATTTTCAAATTTAATAAATTTATTGTTCCATAATATTTGTTTTCTTATATCTGTAAATGTATCTGGCTTTTTTGTTAGACCTCCACCAGTTAATTTCCAACATTTTATGATATCTTTATAAAAATCTGGGATGTGTTCAATGCTTTCGTCTGGTTTATCCCCACTGTTTGTCTGAAACACTAACCAATTTGACCCAAAATTATAAAAATAGTGCTGAGGTATAATTTTCCAACCTCCTTCACAATCATTTACTAATCTTTTTACCCAACTAGCTTTTAAAGCAGTGAAATTACTCCTTATATCTATCATATTTAATCCCCCCTTTTCATATGGACCAATAATTGAATTTCTTTTTACTTTATCTGGTTTATTATCCCAAACAAATTTAAAACAACTTTTTTTCTATTTCTTTTAAATATTTCTCTGGAACTATGCAGGCAGATCCCACAAAAGTAAAAATGGGCACAATTAGTGTTTTGATTATCAAATTTTTTCCCAAAATAGTAAGATTTCTTTTTTGCCAAGAACAAAATAATTTATTCATCTTTTCTATTATATTTTCCCAATTTAATTTTTCACATTCCTCCCTACAATACCCAAAGTATATGTCAAGAGATTTAACTGGTCCATTACTCCAGTTGATTCCCTCAATTTTGTCTTTACATGATTTAAGCTTTCCTACCCATAACCCCTCTGTTTTATTTCTATTTAATTTCAATCCTGAATAAGAACCAAATATTTCAATTTCGTTCATAGCTATTTGAACGTCATATTTAGAACAACAAAATAAAGTAGTATCATCTGCTAGTTGCGAAATTTTTATACTATGACTTTTGCAATCTAATTTGATTTCTATACCTTTAAAATTAGTATTGCTTCTTAATCTTGAAGCCATAATTTCCACAGATAAAACAAATAATAAAGCAGATAAAGGACATCCTTGGCGAATACCCCTCGTGTTTTTAAAGACATCAGATATCCAACCATTATTCATAACATATGTTTGAATATCACTATATAAAGTCTTAACACATCTTATAAAAGAATCATTAAATCCAAAATGTTTTAAAACTGAAAACATAAAATTCCATTCTAGAGAGTCAAACGCTTTAGAAAAATCAACAAAGACTATAGCCCCCTCAATTTTGTATAAATCAGTGAAATCAATGATATCTTGTATCTGTCTAAGATTAAAACCAATAAATCTATTTTTAACATATCCAGTCTGATCTTCTTTAATCAGTTTTGGTAAGATTTTTTTCAATCGTTGTGCTAGAGCATACGAAAGAAGTTTCATGTCTATATTTAAAAGAGAAATAGGACGATAATTATTTAGTGACAATGGATCACCTTTTTTAAATAATAGCGTTAATACACTTGCACGCTGTGAGTATGTAGGTGTTTGATCTTTATATCCACTATTTAGAATATTTACTACTATGAACTTTAATTTATCCCAAAATTTTCTATAAAATTCAACTGTTAAACCGTCTAATCCAGGAGATTTATTAAGTTTCATTTTAAAAATAGCTTCTGAGCATTCTTCTATTGTAACATCACCATCGCATAGTGATTTATCATTTTCATCCATTTCTTTCTCTAGTTTTGTCTCAAATATATAATTATCACTTGATGTTTTATCAGGGCTGTGCGTCGAGTATAACTTTTTATAGTACTCTTTAATATTACATAATATATCACTTTGATCCGTTAAAATCTCATCATTTTCCCCTTTTAATTTATTTATTGACTTTTTTACCTGCCTCTGTTTTTCTAAACCTAAAAAGTAAGAGTTATTTTTTTCCCTCAATTCAACCCATTTCTCTCGTGATCTTATTTGAGCCCCTTTAGCCTTTTGTTCATAAATTTGGGTAATATTATTTTCAAGTTCTTTAATATCTTTATCTAAAATGTTATTCTCAATTTCCTGCTCATCTCTAATTTTCATTTTTATTTCTAATTTTTTTTCAAGAGCACGTAAGTTTTCTCTTGTAAATTTGGCTTTAGATTTACAATAAGCTATAGTTGCCTCCCTTACCTTTACTTTAAATATATCCCATGCTAAACCAAGATTTTTTAAATTACGATTACCCTTAAAGCATCTTTCCAGTTCTTTATCAACTAATTTTATGTATTCATTATCTTCTAATATAGAATTATTTATTTTCCAGTACCCCCTTCCCTTTTCTGATGCACCTGTTCTAAACTTCATAAAAACACTTTGATGATCCGTAGAATCAATAGCTGCAGGTTTAATCTTGCAACATTCTACTAGTGGTATGAAGTCTGAACCTATCAGAATCATATCAATCCTAATTGCCTGAGATTTATCTTTTCTCCGCCAAGTATATTGTTGTTTATTCTTATTTGAATATCTCCAAATGTCTGTTAAGTTATTTATTTTTTTTAAAGATTTTAAACTATTTACTGATTGGATATTTTTTACTTCTGAACTAGTACTTTTTCTGTCTATCGCTTTCATCGTATCATTGAAATCTCCCCCCATTATTGTAATTCCTATCCCTTGTTCTTTTAATATATTATTTACTTTTTTGAAAAATATATTTCTATTACTTTTACAATTGGGTGCATATATACACATTAGTGTAAAAACGCTTTCATCAATTTCTACATTTAAAAGAACTAATCGTCCATCTACATCGTTATGTTTATTTATCAATTTATAATTCAGTGACTTTTTAATGAAAATAGCCACACCCCTACTAGATGTCGTTCCGTGACTGCAAAATATATCATATTCTGAGTTATTTCTAATTTCTGTTTCTATGTTTTCATCAAAGTGAGTTTCTTGCAAAAAAACAAATAGAACTATTTTGACATTTAATCCATTCAATTACTCTGTCTCTTTTAACTTTATTTTTAGTACCATTTACATTTAAACTACTTAGGTTTATTAAAAATTTAGAAGCCATTTCTAAGTATAATTTCATTTGTTTGTATTATTTCCTCACATAACTGTACATGCCTACAAACAGTACTTTTAAAACGCATGCGTATAACAATCATATAGAAATCAACAATGTATAACTTTCTATTAGACATGTTACGAAAAGGTATATTCACGACGCTGAGGTTGACAAATTACATTTTAAATGTGGGGTTGTGTCAAAACACAAAAGAGATTACCTGTGTATACATTGAATATAATTTAAAAACCTGCATTGATCCTTTTGGAAGAAATTCCATATGGAACGAATATTCAAGAACATTTTTACCATAAGAAATATGAGAAATAGATAGCAATGCAAAAAATGAGAGGGGGGGGCGGGGGCGTTCATGTAAATGCAGCAGATGTGCGGGGCAACGGAGACACGGGGTACATACGTGTGTGAATTCTTCGGCGAGCCCTTAAGGATGTCTGCTTGTCATGTTTTTGGAATTTTTGTCAGATTTTCGGAATCCTCTGGTTTAATCCATTTGAATGCCCTAACAAAAAAATCCCCATGAACCCCGGGGCCCCATTTTTCTTTTTATAAATCTTTTACATGTATAATTACAAGTCATATGTAAAAGTCTTATACATTTTTTTTTTTATAGTTTTAACTGGTCAATGATAAAGCTAGGAAAAATCAAGAGAGAACATTTTCCCGCCAAAATTCCAATGTCTAATATCTCGAAAACAAGCACATTGACCCCTATATTTTTTGGCTCTTTTGATTCCTCAATATATTCCCTATCAATACATACTAGTTTTATGAAAAGTTATTCATTTTGAAACTGAGCAGCGAACATCCTTAACAGGTCTTTCAAATAATCTGGTATTATAATCTATTTTATACCTACTCGTGAATAATTTTCTTACCGTAATTTTTATAAAGTTATGAAAAGCAAACAAAGGAGTGTATGCATTTCGATCCACTTGTTTACCACCTATTTTTTTTAATTTAACGGGGTCTATTTTAAAACACCTTAAACAGGATTTTGTTTTACAATTTCAACTTGAATATATAAAAAAGAAGATGTGTTATGATTGCCAATGAGACAACTATCCACAAAAGACCAAAATGACACAGACATTAACAACTATAGTTCACCGTACGGCTTTCAACAATGAGCAAAGCCCATACCGCATAGTCAGCTATAAAAGGCCCCGATAAGACAATGTAAAACAATTCAAACGAGAAAACAAACGGCCTTATTTATGTAAAATTAAAAAAATGAAAAAAATGAACGAAAAACAAATATGTAACACATAAACAAACGACAACCACTGAATTACAAGCTCCTGACTTGGGACAGGCACATACATAAATAATGTGGCGGGGTTAAACATGTTAGCGGGATCCCAACCCTCCCCCGAACTTGGGACAGTGGTATAACAGTACAACATTAGAACGAACTATAAAAATCAGCTGAAAAGGCTGAACTCATCCGATGGACAAAAATAGAAACATGTTGCATTATAGTTTTAGGAAATTTACTCGCGATCATATAGCTTCGAATACATGTATTTTTTCCCTTTATTTCCTTACAACTTTGTCTTAATCTGAACAGTTACAGCTCAATTTGTATTTTCTTTATAAGGGGTTTGTGATTTATTGATTGTTTGTTGCTTTACATCCAGTGGCAAATATTTCATGCGCGTTCAGAACGGTAAGAGGTTTGTGTAATACATGCCCCACTACTCACCTGTTGAACATCACTGCAGCGTTTCAAATGCATGATAGCATAATGACTTTGCATTTACACCTTAACACCACTTATGCAGATATTTTGTATTTTATAAATTCCTGAAACGTTTTGTGGAAATTCGCCAACCGTTTCATTAAAAAATGACGATAGTAAAATTAACACCGATGATCGATGGGTCTTTTTTCTATTTAAGATATCAATGCTAGGGGTTCTCTAAAAATATTTATGGCGTTTTTATATCAAATCTGTTGGATGTGTACCTATTACTACTCTACGGCGGTACCTTTTTTCAGGGAGGGGGAGGGGGCAAGGATTCAATTTGAAAAAGGCAGAACAGGAGTTTCGAGATTAAAAAAATGGCCGAATGAGCAACTTCACACAAAATAGGCAGGATGACAATTCATGTCAAACAAGGCTTAATAAACTAATAAAAAGTCCGGATAGAATAGGGCGATAAAAAGGCAGGAAATATATAACAAAAATGTTAAAGCCCGCAATACTTTTCACAAGCCTGTCCTAAGTCAGGGGCCTGTAGTTCAGTGGTGGTCGTTAGCTACTGTTTGTCATATGTGTTCTTCGAAAATGTTTACCACTACAGACGCTTCCAACTTGGAAGCTTAACCACGAGTAGAAAGAAGAAAATGTAAACAAATGAATTTTCTATATCAGAGTGTCGGATATATGTCGAACACGCCATTAAGCACTTAAAAACTTTCAGTCATTGGAAGTTTATGAAGACACCCGAGAGAGAAAAATCAACCAGACTATAGAGCTCTGTGTATGATTGGTGGAGCGACAGAATGAACTTTTTCAGGAACTGTAATACAACAATAAAACTAATATCTATTTAGCTTAAAATGTATATATTATCAATCTATAATCGAATGAACTTGTATAACTCTGAGCCCCCCCCCTTTTCTAGCCCACACACTCCTGCACGAATACATTTTTCATGTCTTATGATAGCCAGAAATGATATCACCAAAGCAATTGCCATCATATGATGTTACATTATGATGTTCTAGATAAATGTGATTTGAATTTACAAAGACCGTAAGATTTAAATTTTACCTGTTTAAATTATAATCAATGTTTTGACACCGTCCCTTAATTGAAAGTCTAATTTGTCAACCTCAGCGTCGAGAATATACCTTTTCGTTACATGTCTATTTCTACGAACATTAAAAGTACAATTTATCTGACTACATAAAATTACAGGTAACAAATAAAACACACTACCTGTAAATACGGCATTTAATTTACCGGCCTGATTTGACCTTATGTTAAAATCAATAGACAATAAAATTGACACTGAAATAATCAACAGCCACGTGTGATTTGTTACAGTCTAACAATGACTATGTGGATGGATATATATGTCTGATATACGTGTCTTATTCACAGAATGTGTGCATATTATTTTATTAAAATAAGTGAAATGGTGAATATAGACAAATTTAAGATATAAAGAATGTATGTATACTTCGTCGTTTTTAACGTCTATAGCTGTTTCGTTTGCTATGTTTACTAAAGAATTAATCTGTTTGCAAGAAGTAGATATTTTACATGTATCTAATAGGAAGTGTAAAGGAATATCCGATAGTGTATTTCGTGGATTTATTACAAGTACAATATTCAAATATGTTTCGAAAATATAGTTTGTTAAACTACAAATACAGTATTGATGAATACTCTGACACTGAGATAAGTATTTATACATTTTAAACAGCAAACAGTTGTGTATGGTTGTACTCAGTGTCTTATGCTAATGTCAACAATTGTTCATTCACTATTAATAGCATACAGCATTCGTTTACTTGTGCTAAATATAGCACAGGTAAAAACCAACATAAAAGTAATATGTTAAATATAACAATAAATATTCGCTGATTGATTTTGTTCAGCGATTGACCTATAATCACACTCTTTGATATCAATGTTACAGTTGTAATGCACATTATTATACAAAAACATATTTTATGAGATAGCTGGTGTTCACTACTCCAAATATGATACATTGATTGATTGAAAAAGTACTTTTGTTTGATCACTGTATAAAGATCAATTATAAAGAACAAACAAAGAAAAATCATGTGTAGTTTTTTCCAGATTTCAAAATAAATAGTTACTATAATTTTTACTTTCCACAAGTATGATTCAGAATTTAATTTTTTGGATAGTAAACTGAAAAAAAAAATAGTTGACAATATACTTCTTTTTGACATATATCTTTTGTTATAGCTTAATAAAGCCTTTAAAAAGAAGGTTTTGAGTTTGAATTTATAAAAATATCGATATGAGTTGCATTTATGACAAATGGTCAACTTTACAATCAACAAAATCAACACATTGAAGTAAACTCTTTTATAGAGCTGAAAGTTTTTTGTCATTTTCATTTTATTTATTATTTTTTTTATTTTTTTTATATATATAAAAGATCATTGTACTGAAAAATATTTACATTAAAATATTTTACATTGTCTATATGACTACAGCTATTAAGCTTTGGCCTTCTTGGGGCCATTATTACCAGTAGTCCTGTCATGTAAGTTCTCTGTGGGTGTAGTTGGGGTATGTTGCTGAGACAGGTTCCTGCGTTGACTTTGTGGTGTGTTCATAAATTTGTCTATATATGATTGTGTTTTGTCAGAATTGCTGGAATTTGTCTCATTCACACTATACTTTTTCCTTTCCTGGTTTTGTAGGATTTGGCTTATGTACATTGCTTGGATTAGCATCTGTTGTTTTTGAATTTCTGCCTTTTGGTTTATTTGTCACATTTGTCTTTGGTTTCAGCTTCTCAGCTTGTTCAGTTGACTGAGGATCATTTACAGATTCATGATTGGTCACTGTTTGTTCTTCATTATTGCCCACTACTTGGAATGCATTTGGACAATCCATCATCTTGTGACCTGGTAATTTACATTTTCTGCACACCCAATCATTTGGACAATCATACACAAAATGACCAACCTGTAAGCATTTATAGCATGGTTTTGTATTGCCATCACTGTTAGAGCTTCTGTTTTCAAATTCAGGCTGTCCACTATGCATGAATATGGCCATGTATTTGCCTATTTGAAAACTTCTGGCTATGGGTTTGTCTAACAGCTTACTTATTATTATTCTATCTCCAGTTTGGCAGTTAGTGACTTTGCCTTTAACCCGTAATCTTTTTCTATGTAGACCCTGTATGTCACATCCTTGTAGTGTAAGGGCTCTGTGTATTTGGCCATCATCAGCGGAAATCGGCACATTTTTAACTATAATTCTGATGGTATCTGGTTGTAAATTGCCTGGATTTCGGGGATTTTGAGAGTGCAGGGGAACTTGCCTGCCACGCAAGTTCATTCCTGTCACTAACAGAGACAGTTTGTCCTCCTCGTTATCCATGTAAATGCGCCACATATCACGGATTCTCTGAATACCTTTAACCGTTCAGCTGGAATTTTTGTATCAATGGCGTTGTATATTTCTATGTTGGTCAGCCATAGGGGTCTCGGTGGTTTAACAGAACCAAAAACATCGGTATCAGTCAGAAATATTGGTTTTATATAGTCACTGGGATCACTTGATTCACCTGTAACGTTATCAGCTCCAACTGCTTTGTTTTGGTTTGTGTTTGTGTTTGTATTTGATAGTACCTCGGAATAGGACGCCATATTTGTTTTGTTTTGATTTGAAATGTCCAACTCGGGGTCAAATAACTCTCCTTGCATACCTTGCATATCTTCTAGAAGACGTTTAAAACGATCTTTTGACATTTGTTTACATATTGCTTCAATTTCAGGTTCCATCATAAAGTTTAACCTTACAAAAATTATATTTTTTTCTGGAGCGGTATCTCACTAAGCCTTAGCAATAAAGGGACATCACTCTCTCACATATAAAGTTGATAAAGACAGAATCTACTCTTCATTAACTCTCTTTTAAATACATAAAAAAACATTAAATTTATATTCCTAGACAATATGGGCAAACTTGGATATTATAAATATTTTCCTTTTAAATATAAACGTAACAAAATACAAGCCATTATAGTAAAAATGTTTTTAGTTTTTAACTTGATTATTTAGATTGAACCATTTATTTAATGAAACTATCTGATAAACCATCAAATTAGTTGGAGCTCCCCTTAAAATAGTTGCTTTTCAACAATCTTGACCAAAATTGAAATCAATTATAAGATCAATAAAGCAGCGGAACCAAACTTTATATATTTATATAGACGATATTACTTGTAATTAATTAATTAAATAAATGAATAAATGAATAAACATACATTATTTTTAATTCGGAGCAAAATAAACAAACAAATGAATAAATAGATATATTGAACGAATTCATAAATATTTTACACACACAAATATTATTAATTTTCATGAATAGATGCAAGTATTGTTAAAGTTATAATTGAAAAAAGGTAATGATATTCAGTTAAACTTTTCACTTGATAAAAAAAAGTGTCAATTTAAGTTCAAGAGTTAAACGTATACCTATGTATATATAAAAGGCTATTATGAACAGATATATATATCTATCGTATTATATTCAGAGAGAGGTATTTAACTTAACCTGTAAAATGAAGCTTCTATTTTGGACATATGTACTGCTGATTGTCTCTGTCTACATAGCAGTTATATCTGCTCTTGCAGGTAAGATATTTTCTTTTTTTGTTTATATATTTCATATTCTTTTGTTTACATATCGACGTTTGCACGACATCATTGAGACTGTTTGATTTGTGTCAGCCTTATGACTATCTCCCTGAAATCTTTAACAATTTGCAAATACAATTTACTTATACGTTGAATAATCTAGTTTATTCGTAGTTCTTTTTTTTCCCGCTTCTAAATGTTGTGTATTGCTGCGCATGCCGTGGTAGTGCCACATAACTGGACACTAGACAAAGAATAAATTGTTTGCTGGCTTCCTGCCTATTATTTCTAGATAGTTCATCCCGATCTATTGAAGCTTCTTTTTTATTCTTTAAAACTAAGTTTGTAACGTTAAAAGTTATTTCCTTTCTTATAAGCAGCAACTGTCTATCAATAAAATCGTGTAAGAAAAGGCTCTTGACTGTAGTATCAAGTGGCCGTTTCAGAATCCAAAGAACTATGGGTAATTTCAATGTTCGTACATCAAAAGTAAAACACCGTCATGCTATTGTTTGTTTCCCTTTGTTTGTTATTTTTTTAATATAACACAACGTTTCGCTGTACAGGATGTATTAGATTCTGCAACGACGAAAAAAAAAGGAAGATGAAATCATTTCATTTGTGGTGAGAAATGATTATTGTTTTATTGTTATCTGGTCGAAAGCTGTATCATAAGTACTTTCATTCTACTCTCGTTGTATTTTTATGCCAATTTCAACTCTTCTTATAAATCCCTTACACCTATTACATGCATATATTACCTAGCTAGAAATAATAAGATCTTCATGCTTGTAAGTTAAATTGGAAATTCGAATTTCACTTAGGATCAAGGAATAACTTATTTAACTTCATTGTCATAGTACCTAAATCTGGCGGTTGTACTTCGTGTCGTGACTCGTCGATTTCAATTGGAGGGGGAGGACAGGATAATTATCAATAACTTTTCTATCAACAATTATGAAGTTTCTAGTCGGTGGTTTTTGGAGTTTCCTGTATTATTATCTCTATTTGGGTATTACCAGTTTGCTTGTATACATTATTACATACTAGGTGTCACATTGTCTCTATCTTACTTATCTTTGAGAGTGGAAAATATTCAAATGAATCAACATTGATGAAAAAATACTTTCTCTAAAATTCTTAAATAAAGAATGGAAAATTTGTGGCCATTTAATTTTTTTTTATTGCAAACTGCGTGCTTTGAACAATACCATCACTGTTTGTTCCGATGCGCATTTCTTAATTTTATTTCACCAGGGACGCTCAAAGAAAATTTAAAAGCCAGGCATTTACACCAACCCCAAAAAATAGAGAGCCGTATTAGCCAAAATGAACGTACAATATTAGCCAAATCCATCTTTATAATAATGCAAAGAATGGTAACGAATGAGTTGTCATAACATTTTATTGGACAGCAAACAATGATTAACTCTGTATTAAATGTCAAATTTGAAAAAAAAATACTTGTAATTGCTGCTTTCGTTTTTTAATGCATTGTTTATTATAATAGGTGAACTTACAACAGTTTCAATGGGAACAACTACACAACCATCTAATATAGAGGTTACAACAGCTACAGAATGTGTTAAAGAAAAAGTTGTACTAGGCGAGTCTAATATTGATACAAATAACCCGTTGGCACCCTTGTCCACAAGCGACAAAGATGCACTTCAAGAGAAAGACGATAACAAGTTTGTTGAGACAAATGAATCTATTATGGTTCTGTTGATTGACGGTTTAGACGAAGAAGTAAATGGTGTAACAGTTTCTGGTGATGGCATTGCTACTATTACCGTGAAGTATAATCTTCCAGATAATCCAGAGTTTATAACTGTTCAGGTAAATGATTGTTATGATCGTCTCGGCTCCAAATAAGATAAAACTAATTTATGATATGTAACATGCATTTTGAATATACAAATTAGGTAGTGAGATTTCCCTTTTGAGTTTTTATATATTATCACATTTATTTTCATTATTGAAGCCGTATGGTAACCTTTACTTTCGTGTATCTTCGTCGATTGTCCTTCATTGGACAGTTGTCTCATTTGGATGCACACCTCATCTCCTTAATGTTATGTTATGTTAACATTAGAAGTCTATATGATGATATATTACGGGATTAATTGTAGGAGTTTTATTAGGAAATTTAATCGATTTTTTCAATTCATTACAGTTAACAGAATACATATTCAGTATATAAAAACAAGGATCTTCAATAAACTGAATAAATACATATCTCTTTGGTTGATCGTATCAATCTCATTATAAGTCAATAGCTATATGTATATTATTAAAGTTCATTGTATTATACTTATTCAATAAGAAAGTAATTAAAAAACAGGCAAATTTAAAAAAAATAAATTTGAAATGAAATAAATTCATACATGCTTTTGATTAGATGTCGCAAAAGAACCACCTATATATTTTAGTTTCTTTCTACAATATTTCAGGCCCCAAATGTACAGCCGGGTGAAGAAATCCCATTGGAATCGAGAAAGTACAACGTTATAAGAATAACAGTCACAAAACAATCCGGCAGTAGTAGTATTCGTTTAGACAGTGTAGAACTTTTTACTTGTGGTAAGATTTGACTGTTATGTTGTCTTCGAATGTAACCTATCGAATTATACTATTTATCTGGTAAACATAATAACATAAGCAACACAACCGGTGCAGCCAGTTGAGCAGGATCCGCTCTCTCTTCTGGAGCACCTTTTATCGTCCCAAGTTTTTGATATAGTTTGTCTTGTTTAGTCTGTATTTTTCATCGTCGCTTTAAAGGAACTTATAATTGTCTGTTCGACTTTTTCCTTTGCAGTCATGGCGGTGTCAGTTTCAAAATCCCTCAGGTATCTTCCGCCCCCTTTTTAAAATTATAATCCTGGTACTTTTGAGAAGTATTAAAATCCTTATATAAAGACCAAATATAGTGGATTCATTTATGTTCGTGGGTACCAATTTTCGCGTATTGAGGAAAACTTACATGTTCGTGGATATTTAGTTTTGTGGTTTTGCTGAAGTATGTATGCTAGCCTATAGAAAATTTTGTATTTGTTGAACATTTTGTGGTTCAACTGTTGCCATTGAATCCACGAAATTTCGTATCCAACGAAAAATAATGAATCCACAGTATTCAAAATTATCAACCATATTGCAGCTTCAGTCAACTTGCGACTCCTATCAGTGTTCTTAATTTGTCCGTTTATGTTTGATGTAATATCATATGTTTATTTAATTACAGTTCATGTCTCTTGTATTGAAGTTACATAACACTTCATGAGAGTTTTGGTGATATAACTTGTTTCACTATTAATAATATTGCGTTATTTATGTATATTCAGTAGACGATTCTTAAAGTACACTTGTTAATAGGCTTTCTATTTTCTGATTTATCTTTATTTCATAAGTATGAGTAAGCAAATATTTTACTTACTTGTCTATCTGTTTTCAAAAAGCCATGAATATTTATTAGTTTTTATGTTTTTTTTCAGAATAAATTTACTTTTAAAAATTCCAAGTAAATATTTAATATTTTATATTTCTAACAGTTTAATGAACTGTTCATTAGAAAATATCAAGAGTTTAGTGGGGTAAATACTTAGTTATGTCTTTGGTAAGTCATTATAAATAACTCTGTAATTACAATGATTTCAATCCTTTATATCACAAATTTCATTTTATAACATTTCTATTTTTTTCTAATTTTTGTATAAATTGACTTTTATTTTGAAATGAATCGTGCGTAGCATAACGGTTACCAATCATTTAAAGCAAGACATACAATATATACAGACATATAATATATACCTTCATACCGTGTGCTTAATCGTTAAAAACCAATCTTTAGACCAAAGGATAATTGAACATCATTATAAATCACTAAACCTAAAAACCTAAATCACAATTCAAATAAATGCAGTTATTTTATCATTTCCAGTTTGAATACAAATGTAAAACTCTTGATTATTCGAGTGTACGCAGGGGTGACATGAATTTTGCATCCGATTTGAAAGTAAATACACCCTGAGACACAGCCTGAGGTGCGTGCATTTTCAACTCAGGTGTGAAATTCCTTTCATCTTTCAAACCCCACGGCAAAAAGATAATATCCATGAAGACTTCCCTATGCATTTTGAATACATTTCATAGACTACCTCAAATCTCCACTATGTTAGCAGCAGACGCAAATATATAAATGTACGTCCTATTTAATGACTACGCAAGTAGAAACCGCCCATTACTTTGGTTTTTTGAATTTTGTTTAAGTTTTGTTATGTGGTACACTTTTTATTGAATGTTATCATGGCACGTTATGCGAATATACCATTTATTTTGCTATCAATAGTAAGATATCTCTCCCTTTCATTTTTTTTTTATCTCATGGTGTAAAATGTTTGGCTTTATGTTATTTATAACATTGAATAAAGTAAATTCCCGTAAATACTGAACTCCGAGGAAAATTAAAAAGGAAAGTCCTAAAATAGAATCTCAAACACATCAAACGAATTGATATTTTATATATACCAACCAGATTGTAAGATTTTGGCGTTGTGCCCAATGTAAGTACCTTGCAGCAACACTTTGTTTTCCGTATTCACAAATTGTGTCCGCAGTGAAAGAGGGTCTTCAGAAACTGTGAAACTGTTTACTCGCGTGGGGACATTAACCATATGTGGATTCTTAAAATGTCTAAAGAACTTCTAGACAATTTTAAATCTCGGTCCTTTTTTGTAATCTGTTCTATCAAAACTTTTGATTTTTTAACCCTGTATACAACCATTCCCCATGTGAATTTAAATATCGCCTAAAAGATATAATCCACAATGCCTTTCCACATAAAAATGGTATCGTACGCTATAAATTTATTACTTGTGAATATATTAAGGCATATTTCGTTAAAAGTGACAAACAAAAAGGTAAAACATGCTACAAAGAAGAACAAGTGGTCAGTATGCTGGAGTTTCTTATCGACAACATATTTGTTGAGTTTGGAGGTAGACCTTTCCAACAAATTGTCGGCATTTCTATGGAAACAAACTCTTCGCCTCTTCTTGCCGACCTCTTGTTATTTTCATATGAATCGGAGTTCCGTCAGACACTTGTCAAAAACAAGAGGATAAAAGAAGCCAGTTTATTTAATTTCTCTTTCAGATATATTAATGATGTTCTTTCCATAAACAATACGAACGTTTCTGATTGGGTTTCATTAATATATCCCCCTAGAAATTGAAATTAAAGAAACAACATACACAGCTTCCTCCGCCTCATTGTTAGACTTATATCTCGAATTTTACTTAATATACAGTCATCTCAGTACCAGAATCTATGATAAACGAGACGATGTTGATTTAAAAAAATTACCACACCTTAGTAGCAATATACCAACTTCACCTGCATATGAGATATATATTTCCCAACTTATTCGATATTTAAGAGGTTGCAGCTCCTACTCAGATTTTGTAAAACGTCATCAGTGTCTGAGTAGAAAGTTGATGAACCAGGGGTATGTCAAAGAACGGTTGTCCTTTTTCTAAAAAAGTTCATCGGAAGGTACCAAGACCTTGTTGATAAATATTCCGTATCATTTTCACAAATAATACATGATGGTCTTGATGTACAGATTATGCGTACTGATGTTGTTTATCATCTTAACAACTCTTTGGTTCTATAACGTGACTCTATACTTTAAAAGATCCCGTCAATATGATATTGTTCTTTTATATGTCATTATAATACATTTTTATTATGAATTTGAAAATACGTTGAACCACAAACGTCAACATTATTCAGTCGCGTAGTAAAGCGTCTACATAACTTTTGGACTATCTTAAATCTCGGTCTATTTTTGAAATGAATACTTACATGTTTTGATTTTTATTATCCCTGTAAGCTAACATTGCCCATGTTTAATTTTTACAATGTTTGTATATACATTGAACGACAAATTTATGTGACGAATAAAATTTTCTGACGTCAAACAGGCGAATCAATGAATGTGTTTGTAGATAGATATTGTTTTTTGTTCTGCTAAATTGTTCCTTATAAAATTGTAACACGATGATGACTGCTGTACCCATATTTTGACTATTTTATTTAGTATGTCTGTTTAGTTCACGCACCATTGTAAATATAACGGAGTTTGATAAGACTGTCATCAAAGTGAAAGGTTTAGCGCTTCAAAACCAGACTTAATCCACCATTTTCTACATTTAAAGATGCCTGTACAAAGTCAGGTATATGACAGTTCTTGTCCATATGTTTTTGATGTTTTTTGTCATTTGAATTTGTTATGTGTTTATGAACTTTTCGATTGGATTCCAATCTGAGTTTAGTATTTTTGTGATTTTACTTTTTGAAACGACCCTAAAACAGTTTTTTTTTTAATTGAAATTGAAATTTGACTGACTGATGATGTTATAAATACTTAAATATTTATATTCTAATTCCTATTACAAAACCAATGTTAACTACAATTCAAATTTCCCATACAAACATATATACAGAATTACATTTATTTTTTTATGTAAAATAATTAGTAAATTGTATTTTCGTGTACTTATACAATGTAAGTGACCATCACATATCTACAGGTCTCTGAAATGTCTTTACAAATATTCACATACACGACGGGTGTCGTATACGGTGCATGAAAGGCTTACCCTTCCGGAGCACCTGATTTTACTCCCGGTTGTTAGTGGAGTTCGTGTTGTTTCTAAATTATTATTATAACTGTAGATCTCATCATAGAATTCAGGACGAAATTTTGTATATACGCCAGACGCGCGTTTCGTCTACAAAAGACTCATACGTGACGCTCGAATCCCATAAAGGTTAGAAATACCAAATAAAGTACGAAGTTGAAGAGCACAGAGAACCAAAATTCCTAAAGGTTTGGCCAAATACAGCAAAGGTAATATATGGCTGAGGTATAACAGCCTTAGTATTTAAAAAAATAGTCAATTTATAAATATAACAATCTCAATAAAATTTCACTTCAACATAAAAGTGCTGACTACTGGGCCGGTGATACCCTTTGGGGAAATAAATTTCCACCAGCAGTGGTATTGACCCAGTGCTAGTAAATAAACTCATCATAGACACTAGAACTAAATTTTGTATATACGCCAGACGAGCTTTTCGTCTACAAAAGACTCATCTGTGACGCTCGAGTCCAAAAAGGTTAAAAATGCCAAATAAAGTAGGAAGAGCACCGAGGACCAAAATTTTTAAAAGTTTTGCCAAATACAGCTAAGACAATCTATGCCTGAGGTATATGTCTTTTAGATCTTTTTAGTGTTTGTTAAGTCCTTGGTTTGGGTTGTTATTGTCTTTGTTTCCATGAAGTTTAACTCAACCAAAGGATCCAAAACAGAAAAACGTCATGTTGCTAGAATTCATCCGATTAGAAAAAAAAACCTGTTCAATTTCTATTTAAATATTTTCAAATTTATTTTGTTTTATTCATGTTTTTGATCAGCTTACACTAATGAGAGAACTATTGAGTCTGTGCATACTTGAATTAACTTGAGAGGATAATTTAACTTACTTAGTCGCACGATAGTGTATCATAGACTGAGTAACAAATCCTTCAATAACATTTTTTATTTTAAGTTACGAATTGACAGGGTGCAGGATGTACCCGTCCAGGGTTTCCCCTGGGGCAATTATTTTTTTCGCCACCTCTTTAGCCAAAACAATATATATTTTTTGCCACTTCATTATTTTTTTCGCCAAGTAACACAAATATATTTTTCTTTTGAAAATTTCCTTTTTTTCCAGCCCCCCTCCTAAATAAGAAGTGGTTTTTACAACAAAACGAAGCATCTTATCACTTGGAATTGCTCCCTCATGTGAGGTATAGTCATTAAATAGAAGGGTTACTCTCATGCCAACCTTTTGAATAGGTTTCTTCATTCTAGACCATCGTAAATAAGTAAAACTATATGCTTGAAACATGTGTGTCACTGAAACGATTTGAAGTACCCACTCAAATCAATGATCTAAATGAAAGTTAAATGATAAAGTTTTAAATCAGAGACCTTTCTTGCTTTTGATCATATTTCGTCATAACAACAATTTTCTTTTCTGGACTTTCATTATAAGAAGGAGAAAAAGCGTTAAAATTTTGCTTCAAACACGCAAAGTGGTTCATAAATCCCTTTAGCGACATGTGAGAGAAGCCATTTAACCATATCATTTTGTCATATCATATAATCAACGCCTTTATTAATTAGTCCTTTGATGTCGATAGCTATAAATGCAATCAGCAGATTATTGATTTTCTGTCAAAATCTTAACAAGTTCAAGGTAAATTCCGAGTATTGTCTGATCGGTACAGTCAGAGAAACCCGAAAAAAAGTAAATAAACAAGATGGCTGAAAATAAATCGTGTAGATATTTCTTTCGCCAAATTCTTTCGCCAATGACGAATTTTAATCGCCAAAATTATTATTTTTTCGCAAATTGCAAAAATGGCGACCGCCAGCGGAAACCCTGTACCCGTAATAACTCGATATCATAAAAAATATAGTGCATTTGTCGCGAAACAATCATAGACACGGTTCCAAAAATCCATAGACTACTTGTTCTCTTAGATTATAAGTTCTCTTAGACTATGAGCCAGAAATATTTACAGGCGGGGCAATAAACACTTTCTACATAATATTTGAATAGCTTCTTTCTTTCCATTGAAATCTACTTCTAATGGAAGTAATTTGCATATTTATTTTCAGAATCTCAATGCAGTTTGGTAACATACATTTTTGATTTGAGTTACAAGTGACACTTATGACAAAGTGTATCACTGAATTGTGCTTTTTATATAAGTACCTTTTTAAGGTTGTTTTTATTGTTATGCGTATACCTTCTTTATGGATTTTTGAGATTTTTGAACAGACCATCCATCTACATATACATGAAAGGAACTAACTGCAAGGTAAAATGCATGAATCATTGTGCATTATCTATATAATGAAATCTCTTTCACAACTGACAGCTTATGGAATTTCTGGAGCATTACATTATTCACATTAATTGTTCAAGGATACTAAAGGATTTAATTTTAGGAGAAAGCAGCCGAAGACCACTGATTGGTCTTTATTAAACACAGCTAGCAAATCACTCATACTGAGTCAAGATTCAGTTGACCACTGAACAAAATGTGAATAAGTCAAAACTCTCAAACATATAAATGAACTAAGAATTAAAAACAAGAGTAGCAGAGGCCATAGGCTCATGACATGGGATATGTGCACAAATTAGGCGGGTTGATTTTGTTTTATCTGCTCTTTGGTCAGGTTGTTCCTTTTTTTTTTTTTAAATCAACATTTTAATTCTCAATTTAATTTTTGAGATCTCTACTCATTCTCTATACCTCTTGTCAATGTTGAAGAACAAACGCACAGCAATACGCACAGTAAAACTCAGTTTAAAAGAAGTCAGAGTCCGAATTCAGAATATAAAACAAGTGAAACAAAGCAAAATGAAACATTGTTCAACAAGGAACTACTGGAAGTTATGACAGCTCCAGACCTCAATGAAACTGATTGAAAGATTATATTACCTTATTATGAAAATCAAGCACAATCCCTCTTGAGATGAGTTAAGTATAATACCATCGTTAAATATATGGGGAAAACATAATCAGTCTTTTTCTACCAGTTAGCTTAATTAAAGCAAGCATAATTAAGTACACACAAAATTATTATTGAAATGCACGCATGATGTAAGTTTTTTACGACCCCGAACCCTTTTTGTAAGATCGCAAAAATTACGTTTCGACGTATAACCCTATAATGTTGTCGACGCCGTCGGAAGACACATTTAGTTTCTGGAAAATAAATTAAATTAACTTGATCATGTTGATGTTTGTCTATGAAATTGACCAGAAGTTCATGAATAGAAAAGAAAAGTTTGGATTGATGTAGGACATAACGGTACCAACAGTTCATGAATATGGTTTAATAAAGAAACATAAGTATTTTTTTTTACTATGAATTGTGTTTAAGTGAATGGATCTCTTGAAAACTGTACGCCTACTAGGTTTCATATCTCAAAAGGAAAGCTGGTATTGAGTTCGGAGGTAATTACCCCAAAGCGGGGTCTAAATGAATGGAGCAAGGTTTTTTTCAATTTTTTGTTGTAGGTCCATATTCATTTCTAAAAGTTGTTTGTAATTCCAAATTGTCAATATCACAGTATTGCACAATATCATAGTATTGCACAGTACTAAGATCTTGTCAATTATTTATAGGAAGATGTGGTATGAGTGCCAATGAGACAACTCTCCGCTCACATATGCAACTATTCCAGTCATAATTACATTTTCGACATTTGAAAATGCCTGTACCAAGTCAGGAATATGACAGTTTTTGTCCATTCGTTTTTGATGTGTTTAGTTATTTGATTTTGCCATGTGATTAATGCAATTTCCGATTGGATTTTCCTCTCTTTACTTTTTAAAGAAAATTGAAAAACAATAGTTGTTTCACCTCGGCGAATATTCATTCGAGATCTTCTTTCATAAATTTATAAAAATATCGCAATGAATTTCATTGAGAATCGGACAACACTTATGTACACAGTATTGTCAAACTTACATCTACTTAGTTATTGTCAAAAACGTACATCTTTTAAAGTATTGTCAAAACTTATATTGTGATCAGGTGCCATATTTGTTTTCTTTGATCACCTCGATGTTATGACTTAATATGTCCTTAATCTAGCTTTGTCATTGGCTTTCATTATAATGACAAAAACGTGTCATATTTAATTGCAATATAAACAGTGTATAATTAAATTAGGTTATTTACATGGACAAAATAAGTGTCGAACATCGTTTACGTTTGAAAATGATTTAGTCGCCATTTGTCAAATGTATAACAAAAACAACAGAATTTTTCAGCTTTATCAAAAGGAATTAATGTTTGATTCTATGCTGCTTTAAGGTAAGACAATGACTGAAAACGCGAGCTTCCAACAGTTATTTGATTTTCATTATAACAGTCTTACAAAATACATTTTTACCAAGTCAGCCGCCAATACTGTCAATGTGGTCGCCATCTTGTAAAATAATACAACATTTTCAGAAAAAAGCTAATTTTCAAATCAACTTGCATTGGAAGGATATTAATAATACACTAAACCATTGCATATACGATATTTCAAATGCTAATGAATTTAGTAAGAAGCACATATTTCAACAATTTTTTCATGTATTTTGTTTCAATTGCAATTTTAAGTTTTACACGACAGAAAATTCAAAATTTATCGGAGTTTAGTGATTTAACATTGTTAACCTATCCAGACAACAAGCCAAATTTTCAAAAGCATTTGGAAGGGAGAATAAAATTGAGAAAGGAAATGGGGAATGTGTCAAAGCGACAACAACCCGACCATAAAGCAGACAACAGCCGAAGACGAAGACCAAAATTTAATCTTCCCAAAAGGCATAACTATATATCTAAATATATCAGGAATTACTATATATTTTCACATTTTTTGTATCATGAACTTTATAAAGAAATTAATTTGATGAATTTTTGAAAGCCCCTGTGCATTTCTATGCATTTTACTTTGGCGTGATAGGATGATGTGTGACGTCGCCAAAGCCAAGTGATGACTGCTATAGTTCGATATGGCAAGCTACAAAGGGCCCCAACAATTACTAGTGTATAACCAGCGAAACGGGAAAACCAACGTTCTAATCTATATTTAAAACGAGAACCACTTATGAACAACATCAACATACGACACCTACTGAACATTAGATTCCTGACAAAGGACAGGTGCAAACCAATGCAGCGGGATCAAACATTTAAATGGTACCAAACCTTTTCCCTTATCTGAAACAATAGTGTAACATTACAACATAGAAAGGTCTTATAAAATATCAATTGGAATGGCTTAACTCAATAAAAAAACGTACTAGTCACTCAAATGAACAAAGTACACTGAAAGAATACATTTGATTTATGATACAATGTAAATACAAAGGTAATAATAAATAATGATGAATGATTAAAGTTAAAGTTTTATACCGCTGTGAAATTTAAAAAAAATTAAGAAAAACAGCAACTTTGAAAAAATACGTCATTTTATTCACAGGTAAATGAAAATAATTCTTTTGTTAAGGATACCTCTTTTTATTTGTGTATAACCATCCGTTTAGAAATACCAAGAAATTTCTTGTAAATCAATATAACTATTCCAAAACCTGGGATGAGTATCAGCAATTAAACTTTATAATTGGTTTTCGATGAAACTTCGTGTTCTTCATGTACAGGTGCTCAAGTGTGGTGTACATGGTGTGTACAACTTGTCATGTTGTTCAAAATATAATATGTACAGGTGCTCAAGTGTGGTGTATATGGTGTGTACAACTTGCCATGTTGTACAAAATATAATATGTACAGGTGCTCAAGTGAGGTGTATATTGTGTGTACAACTTGCCATGTTGTACAAAATATTATATGTACAGGTGCTCAAGTGTGGTGTATATTGTGTGTACAACTTGTCATGTTGTACAAAATATAATATGTACAGATGTTATTATATAAGTTATCAACTGCTTATAACAAATAGTTGATGCAAGCATTCAGTCTTTTATCGCATACATGTAGTTCTGTCATATTAACATGATACAGAATTATTTATTTGTTCATTATCACTGAACTAGTATATGTTTGTTTAGGGGCCAGCTGAAGGACGCCTCCGGGTGTGGGAATTTCTCGCTACATTGAAGACCTGTTGGTGACCTTCTGCTGTTTTTCTTTTTTATTTGGTCGGGTTGTTGTCTCTTTGACACATTCCCCATTTCCATTCTCAATTTTATATTATACTGCGCATTGATTCAAAATACATTTTGAGACCACAAAAGTACTTTTTATGGATATTAATATGGTATATGGAGGAAAATAAAACTAGAATTTAAACCATTGAGATGTCCTCATTTCCGGTTTGAAGACAAGGAGAATAGTACTAGCTGTTTGGTTGGAGTACATAGATTGGAATTTAAAAAAACTAAACTGGTACATTTAAGAAGATAAACCTGTATCACCTATGTTATGTGTCAAAAAACTTATAATTTGTACAAACTTACGTATTGTACACAACATATACAATACAAACAAAAGTAGAAAAGAAATAATGTTTATGTTAATACTTAATAGTACCACGAGGTGATAATTTATAGCAATTCTTATCAATCAAAGCTGGTATATAGACCAGATAGATTTTAACATGAAATAACAAAAAAGCATTACAAATAGTATTAACATGTCAAATTTACAAGAAAATACGATTTGAGAGTACTCGCAGTTACTGACAACGCAATGTCAAAAAATAAAATGTATCGACAGGCAGTAAGATAGCCTCTTTACACATAAAAATGAAGGTGAATGTGTCTTTATACGTCCCGTTTGAAAAGTATACACATTTATCTATGCTTTAATTTGCTGATTATAAAATCGATATAAGTGCTGATGTAAACTATATTCAAAGACATTGATAATATAAGTTTGTACTAATTGCACAGTATTGTACTTATTGCACAGTATTGTGCAACAGAACAATATTGCATAAAAAGAGTATTGCGAAATAGCAAGAAATCTTCAATTTTTTCTGACGTGTATACGAAATTGTCACTGGAGTGAAATAGTTATTCACATTGGTTTAACGAATTATGAGTTTTCAATGCTCGTCAACTTGGTAATTTATTTGGCATATTACAATTTTGATTTTAGTAATTTCCAGACGGAAAACACGCGTGACGCGCAAAACTGTTCACATGGTGTTTGATTATTTTTCTTTTTTAAATGCAGTCATTTTGGAAATCCATACACATACAATACAATGTAGCCTTTCCAAAACTTTAACACTACGATTAACGGCTGCTCAATTCCTCTTGACAACTACACTTTTAAAGCTGAAAAGTGAGAATCTGATCTTAGTTAACTCTCTTTTTGAATATAAAATCATTAAATTTATATTCCTAAACAATATGGACAAACTTGCATACTTTTAGTAGTGTTCTTTCTAAATATAAACACAGTACAACGATGACCAATTTGAGTAAGCATCGTAGTCTAGAACATGTACATTCCTTGGTGAACGATTTAGATTAGACCTGGTTATTGAAGGAAACACAAAAAAAATTAAAACCGCTCCATAAAATTGTTGACTTTCATAAATCTTGAACAAAAATTAAAACAATTATGTAAGATCCATTAAGCAATTCAAACATCTGTATAAACGATAATACTTGAAATAAATAAATGATTTTATGAATGAAAAAATAAATGAATAAATAAATGAATGAATAAACAAATGAATGAATAAATAAATGAATAAACAAATGAATAAATAAATGAAAAAATAACTGAAGAAATAAATGAAGAAATACATGAAGAAATACATGAAGAAATAAATGAAGAAATAAATGAAGAAATAAATAAATGATAAAGATGAATGAATAAAAAAATTAAGTATGTAAAAGCGGATCAGTGAAATTGTCTGTGATGCCACAACAAAATTCCTTTCTCTACGTTTTCAAAATGTGGCGGAATAAAGTTTTTAATTGTTGAGGAACATTCAATAATTTATACAACGACCCATTTGTTCGTTAAGTTTTCATGTAGGTTTCGCCTTAAATAAATAAATAAACATGGTGAACCAGCATAATGATTAATAATATTTAAAGGTTGTTCAAAACTAGAATAGGCCGACAGTAATGTCGATAGTTATAAATATCCTCAGTTCTAGAACTTTTTTTGACTATTAGATACCAAAATGAAAGGGTCATTGAGTAAAAGAAAATTACATCTCATTAAATATTTTTGTTTATTCAACTTTCACGACCTTAACATATGTTGCCATTTTCTGTTTTTCTTTTCTAAGTTTTTTCAAAAACTTTAAAGTTGTAGTGAGGTCGAAAGGTTGCAGAGGGATAAATCTTCTATTTAAATTCTTCTTCATATCATTAAATAAAATAATTGATGGACAGATATATCGATAGATAAATGAGAAACAAACACATAAAAGAACAAAACAATAGATAAATAAAAAGCATCAAAAATGGAGTCCTTAATTCATACTTTCTATTATTCCAAGCCTTATAATAAATTGTTGAATTTTAATTCAAAATGTATCAAGGCAAGGTTACTCTGCCAGCACGTTCAGAAACCGGTCTGAATGTATCTGATTGGTAAGAGATTGGGTATCGACATATCATATCTATATGACATCATCAATCATTTGTATCGGTTAACAAAAAAAGAAGCGATTTCGACCTTTTAAAAACTTGATCAAGTCAGAAATATGGTAATGTATTAGATATCGTTGAAAAAGAAACCCCAGCAATCTCACTTGAATTGAATAAGATATTACTTGAAATTGTTTTAATTACATTCACGTAAACTTTTCACTTGTTAGAAAAAAAGAGAGTCAACTAAAGTTTAAAAGGTAAAATTTTTACTATGTATATAAAAGGCTAATATGAACAAATATATTTGTATTGTAAACGTATTAAACAGCGGAATCAAGACATACAATTAAAAGAATGAAGCATCTGTTTTGGACCAGTTTTCTGTTTCTTGTTTTTGTCTGTACATGTTCCGGACACGGTAATTGATTTTATTTTTAGTCAATGCACCTTATATATCTGATTAAGTATCCACATTTGTAAAACTGTACGTGCTCTCTGGAATTTTATGATTTTATTATATCACAAACTTGTCAAACCTTTACAAAATGTTATCAACGGTACATGTACATCATTCATGAATATAATTCAACGTATTTACATCGTACACGATCAGATATTTCAAATCTTATCTGTAATGGTTACTTAGTATATAGTGTACAATGTATTCACGTCGTACACGTTCAGATATTTCAAATCTTATCTGTAATTTTTACTTAGTATATAGTGTACAATGTATTGACGTCGTACACGTTCAGATATTTCAAATCTTATCTGTAATGGTTACTTAGTATATAGTGTACAATGTATTGACGTCGTACACGTTCAGATATTTCAAATCTTATCTGTAATTTTTACTTAGTATATAGTGTACAATGTATTGACGTCGTACACGTTCAGATATTTCAAATCTTATCTGTAATGGTCACTTAGTATATAGTGTACAATGTATTGACGTCGTACACGATCAGATATTTCAAATCTTATCTGTAATGGTCACTTAGTATATAGTGTACAATGTATTGACGTCGTACACGTTCAGATATTTCAAATCTTATCTGTAATGGTCACTTAGTATATAGTGTACAATGTATTGACGTCGTACACGATCAGATATTTCAAATCTTATCTGTAATGGTTACTTAGTATATAGTGTACAATGTATTGACGTCGTACACGTTCAGATATTTCAAATCTTATCTGTAATGGTCACTTAGTATATAGTGTACAATGTATTGACGTCGTACACGATCAGATATTTCAAATCTTATCTGTAATGGTCACTTAGTATATAGTGTACAATGTATTGACGTCGTACACGATCAGATATTTCAAATCTTATCTGTAATGGTTACTTAGTATATAGTGTACAATGTATTGACGTCGTACACGTTCAGATATTTCAAATCTTATCTGTAATGGTCACTTAGTATATAGTGTACAATGTATTGACGTCGTACACGATCAGATATTTCAAATCTTATCTGTAATGGTTACTTAGTATATAGTGTACAATGTATTGACGTCGTACACGTTCAGATATTTCAAATCTTATCTGTAATGGTCACTTAGTATATAGTGTACAATGTATTGACGTCGTACACGATCAGATATTTCAAATCTTATCTGTAATGGTCACTTAGTATATAGTGTACAATGTATTGACGTCGTACACGATCAGATATTTCAAATCTTATCTGTAATGGTCACTTAGTATAAATTGTACAAAGTAGAGTCATTTGGTCATTAATGTATAGAACTAACCAATACTTTAAACAGACTAAGACTAAGAAAAGATATAGTAAAGATATTGTATATATCAAGTCATGCCATTTAAGTGTCATTTGTTTTAAAACTTGTATTGACTTACGTGTAAGAGTTTGTATCGGAAATATTCTAATATCAGTTGTTTGCATGATACGGTTTATGTTCTATTCGTATAATTCATAGTAACTTGCTACGTACCTCCTGTAGTCCTTTGTTTTTTAAAGGCTATTGCATAATTATACGTTATGTGGTCTCTATTGTAATACTGTTATATCAACCGTGTTTATTAGCTACGTATCGGACAATGTCGGACAACAAGGGGACACGAAAAAAATATCAATCAAATCAATGTTATGTCTTTTTGCCGTCATCACGAAATTACAAGTCCTAAATATTACATGGCAATAGCACACTTTTATTGTATTTTCAATCGAATGCACTTCCATTCTTTTGATGTGTTTAAGCATTTGGTTTTCAAATAATTGCCATTTGAGGGTAGGCAGAATTCCCGTTGTAAATTTTGCTCTGAGTTCGGATTTTTTTTATTAATTTTTTCTTATATCTCTAAAGGTTGTGATCTTATATTGATCACTTTATTTTTTTAGAGGTAGGATCGCCAGGAGCGAGGGGAGACGAAGGACCAACGGGTAAGTTACATGCACAATTTAAACTGTATATTGTCACATTTGATTTTTTTTGGAAAAAGTGTAATGTTTGGCTCTAATTTCAGGTGTGATTGGCTTTTTCCATCTTGGATTTTAAAAAAGCAGAGAACCTAATTTAAAGATTTTCAATCAAAATTTGATGCAGGAATGGGAATTTGCATATAAAAGAAAAACATTAAAGGATTGAAAAGTTCTAAATAATAATATTTTAACAAGTGTATATTTTTTTTGCTAGATTTTTAATGTTTTTTTCAAGTGGCATTTTTGGGTTAAATCTCTTCATCTTTTATATAAGCTTTGGATTTCAAATATTAATGCCCGAGCATCACTGTAGAGACATGTATTGTCGAAACACGCATAGGGTGCAGGAAAAGAAATTGGTACCGTTAATGTTATTAAAGGATACGTAACTCTGAAGTAGTGCATTTCCTGAAGGAATCTACATGGAATTTTGCTATAATGAATTTTAGCCAGCAAAAACGTCTGGTGACCTTATTTTATCTTCTACTATTCTCAAAGTATATTCTTAAAGCTATCTTCTCGTTTTTTATTTATTTTACAATTCTATCACTAAGTTAAGCTTATTATCACATTATGATGTTTTTATCTGTATAATCCATAAAAAAATGTGTCAAAAACTGTAAATTGATAAAAATTCCAGGAGACCCTTCATTTTTATCATATTTTTGAACATCTATCACATGTATCAGTACAAAATACGTTTTGGTAAAGAATGTATAAATTCTATCATTGTTAATTTAGACACACATAACACCTTAACTTGAGTTTTACTTTTTTCCTAAAGCTGTATGGAGATCTTTTATTGATAACATTCACGTTTGTTGTAGTCTCTGATGGATTATTATTTCATAACGCATAACTATAATGCAAATTGTAATATCTAATTTTAAGACTTATCAAACCACAATGGACATAAAATGAATCAGCAATTGGCCGTTTCATAATCTAAAGCATCATGGTTAATTTCATTGTTCGTACCCCAAAGTGAAAATAACGTTACGTCATTGGTTGAATTTCCATTGTTTATAATGTTTTAAACCAATCAAAACGCTTTGGTGTACGCTTATGAAAATATTTACCAGGATGCATTAGATTTTGAAACGGCGAATCAAATCAAGTCCTATTGATTAGTTGCCAACTGGAATTTTTTACACTCCAAACTTTAACGTCAATGACATTTTTTAATCGAAGTTGTAATTGCACATATTATCTTAAATACAGTTTTAAAAAAATATCCGTACTAATATTCATATCTATACAATTTAAGGACCAAAAGGACCAAAAGGAGACTTGGGGAGAAAAGGTAAGTTTAACAAATCATATTATTTAAATATATTGTGTAGCCTTCAAACTTAATGGAATACAATGTAATGTTTGACAAATTCTGCGTTTCGTATAAGTATTTTTTTTGTGTTTTTGATTTGAATGTCACTTACTAGTCTTGTGTAGACGAATCTGTTTTTTCGATTGCACATTTCCAAGCGTGGTACATATGACGAGCGTGTTGTACAAACTTATGGTCAGAGACACAGTAAGCTCTAGTCACTCCCGTAACAGGATTAGAAAAATGAAATATGTTTCAGTGAAAACTATTAACATACATACAGTGTTCAGGTGTAAGGGGATTAACGGAACACGATTTCAAATCCTTTTATTTTAATTGATAACTTTGAGACCCTCATATAGTAAACTAAATGAATAGTTCTGGGATAATTTAAAAAGGGAGGTTACACTCAATGAATTGTTGGTCGTATAAGTTAAGCTACACATAACGTTATCATAAAATCTTTTTCGAAAACATACTATGGATTTGTTTATTTGCGGTGATAAGAATGTTTCTGGATTGAGGAAAAACTTTATTTTCGTGGATCTTTGATTTCGTTGTGTTGCTAAAATCTGTATGAATGGCAATGGTTTTTTTTGGTTGAACGTTTAATATCGTTGTTAACGAAAGGTAATATCCAACGACCAATAATGAATTCACAGTAAGCATCGTCATGATTTGCGTTTTCGAAGTATATTTGAAATTAATTGTTGGGATTTTCAAACAAAGTATCATGTTATTTATTCTTCAAAACAATATTCCATTGACACACAACTTGAAGTGCAATATGATAATGTTTTTATATAATATATTTTCCATTATTCGTGAGTACTATGCATAATTGTTATTTGGATGGAGAGTTGTCTCATTGGCACTCACACCACATCTTCCTATATCTATAAGGCTGTTGATTTTGTCATTTGAATTGTTTGACATTTAGCCATGTCTTTTCAGCTTGCGCCTTGGTTTTAGTTTTGCTCTTTAAAGAGTCCTCATATTAATTTTTAAATGCTCACATTTACGTAAATTCAAATGTAGGAGAACATTATGAACCACAGGGGCATCTTCAATGCATCGTCAATAAAACCTTATATTGCTTAGTCGTCGTCAGGAATGTTTGAGTTCATTGCATTGCACGTCAATGTTACCCTTGTTAATTTACGTCGAGTTAGCCTGGTTATTGATATCAACTACGCATTCAAAAGGAGAAATGAAGATACATATCGTGACGAAATTACATAGTTTCCTATCTGGACTTGTCTTTTCGCATTTACGTCCAGGGATATTGGGTCAACATTCTTGCATGTTGTTTCTGATATCTTGCCCAAATACTTAATTTCATTCTTGTCAATTCTGTTTGCATTTAAAAAAAAGAAGCTAGGAAGAAAAAAATCAGATATTTTAATTTTTCTTACTCTTGTTCCGTTTTCGTTTTAATGATCGATCAACAGTTTAGAAACGGTGTCAATAATCGAAGTGGTACTTAAAAAAGGCTGTTATATATTTACGTTTTAAGACCTCAAGACGTTACAAAACACTAACACCATTTTTACTTTTTATATCATGATTTTAAGCTGATAAAATATAATACAAATGTGTTTTGTTTAGGGGCCAGCTGAAGGACGCCTCCGGGTGCGGGAATTGCTCGCTACATTGAAGACCTGTTGGTGACCTTCTGCTGTTGTTTTTTTTATTTTGGTCGGGTTGTTGTCTCTTTGACACATTCCCCATTTCCATTCTCAATTTTATTTTGTTATGCTGAACGAAACATCCAAAGTTAAGCAAGACGTGAGATTATTTATATCGGAAGTTAGCCTTTAGCCAATACGGCTTTTTACATTTATTGGTTCTGTCCGGAGAGCAATACTCTTGATTCCTATCGACAGGGCAACGTAATCTGAACATGCTGATTTGTCCGTATTAAGGTGGTTCCCAACACTTTCACTAAAATTAATTTGGCTCGTTTAATTTTCATAAAATTTTGACAAAGTATGTACTCTGACATTTTAACAAAAAAAAAATAATTTAAAAAAAAAATTTAACCAACCGTTTCGTCAGAAAAATTACACTTGTTACATAGCAATTTGACAAACCCCAATTTTGATCAATGAGAAGCATAATATTCTTTTTACAACTCAACGTAACTACGTTTAGCTGACTTTACAGAGTTATCTCCCTGTAGTGTTAGGTACCACCTTAAGGCTTATTTTCTTATATCATTTAAAACTTGAAACAATCAATTCTATATAACCTTTTTCATGTTTATATATGTATCGTTTTAGGTTTTAACGGAGATACAGGAACCCCAGGAGTTGCCGGTAATACATTAATAATTTGAATTGTATCATGTAAATTAAACAAGCTTTGGCGAGTTTATCATATCAACATAAGGTTGGAGACACAATACTGTTATGCTAATTCCCTTGAAGTATCAAAATATAGATATTATTTGCAGTAAGAGTAATATCGGGCGGTTATCTATAAGCTGCATGAATTCCTGCAGTATCCTCTAGGTTTATTGACCTAGTATGAGTTTACAGACTTACATTTCAAATGATAAAATGGAGACTCTCGCTTTATAGAGTATCAATATGCAAATATTGTTAATATATAAGATAAATAGAAAACTTTGTAAGTTTATTTTCGGCTGTGAAGCTTGAGTTATGTGCGTTTTCATGGTATTCGAAACAAAATAAGGATTTTTATAACCTCCGCTTGAATTGTTAATGACAAACTTGCTTTTGTTGTAATATTTGTTCTGCATTTTTAAACAATGATTTTTTTTTTATCCAACCCTGTTATGTTTTATACAAAGAAACGTACCAGTGAGGTAAATTTTCCGAAATTTGCCAAATTACGTCAGAATGTCATTCGATAATGTTACAGCAAGGCATGCGAATATAACCAGAAGCACTTGATATGAAACGGGAGCATTTATTATAAACCAGAACAGTTGATAACAAAAGTCATATAACACGGCTAAGGCAATTCTTCAAATTTAATGAATAATGATATATCCAAATAAGTTTTATTATGGGGTACAATTATTTTGTATAAGTTTATGATAAATATATTCATTCAAACATGCTAGTAATATGTATAAACATATATGTAATTCGTCTAAATAAATAACTATGTTGTGTACAAGTTGTTATGTTACAATTTGTACAGATTTTTTGTACAAGTTATAAGGGTTTCATGCACTGCTTAATACAAATCGATGATGCAAGTACACAGTTTTTTTTTATGTTTACACTAGTATTATGTTTAAAGGTGAGTAATCTTTTAGGTTTACTTACGACCCTTTTCAAATGATGATTGTGAAAAAATCTCCATAGTGCACAAGATACAGTTATTCTAGCATAAGCATTACACAACCAATTCTACATAGCAAACAGTGGTTAATTTAATTGATAGATATGATATAGAAATCTTAATGGAAGTCCTGCAAACTTGTCTCTGAGTACTATCAATACCAGAATGAGACGTACAGATGGTCATTACATGTGACACTTTACTCAACATAGCTAATTCTTTGATTTTGCATTTTGATACAGAACTTAAGATTTAAATTTTCCCTTGATTTCTGTATTTTTCTTGGTTTTACTTTGCATTACTTTACTTTGTTCGAGAACGTCGACTATGGCATGACATATTTTCTGTTTTTTTCAGGAGGTAACGGAGGACCAGGACCATTGGGACCACAAGGTACACATTTGTTTTATCTATTTAAAATACATATACATGTATTTACGTTTAGAAAAAAAAAACAAAAACAAAAAAAAACCAGTAAGTTTAAAATATCAGTTTTCAAAACGGATTTGTAAAAAAAAAATCAATATTAAAAACCAAAACAATATCAGATATTATTAGTGACATTATACCTTATACGGTATATATGGGGTCAATAAATTCCACATGGATGAGAGCTCCTATTTCTCATGGAATTCACCACCATATTACCAATAATATCTTGTTAGAATTTAACTTGCGTTATTAATATATTTCAATCTTACTTCATTAATTTCTACGTCTGTTAAAACCTTTAAGATTTTTTCTAAGTAATGTTTTGTTTCTATAAAGGGACATACCACCACTACTAACCGTGTGTTCAAATATGCCCCGCCTTCTTATCTAATATGGAATATAAACGTTCTTTACGCGGTTGCTTTTAACCAATCATATCCCTAAATAAATATCGGAGGTAAGATAAATAATAATCTTTAAAAATATAGGTCTTTGTGATTTGGATCTTTTTCTGGGTCATTTGGGAGAATCATAAACGTCGTGTGTAAGATTATAATGATTTGGATATCAAGAAGTATGGTCATATAATTTAACTCAAAGTGAACATAACAGAGACTACGACAGTTTGGTGTTCATGCGAGTCAAGGCTCCATGTTGAAGGCCTTACATTGACCTATAATGGTTTGCATTTTTTAAAATTGTTATTTGGATGGAGAGTTGTCTTATTGGCACTCACACCACATCTTCCTTTATCTATAGCCATATCGATAGATAATGTATGTACAATATGTAATTTGGCTAATCTGCAATATATTGCATACCCATGCCTTATATACATGATATAAAAGAGGAGCGAAAGATACCAAAAGTGACAGTCAAACTCATAGATTGAAAAAAACTGGGTGTGAGCTCAGGTGCTCCCGAAGGGTAAGCAGATCCTGTGATACATTCTACTGACGAGAATACTCTAAATGTCAGAACGACAATGTTAAATCTTCAAAATTAGTGGAAGCACATTTTTTATATTCCATTGCCGGGATTCAAACTCATGATATACAGATATCGAGACATCACTGCCTGCACTATGTCAACCGCTATATACCACTCGTTCACCTTGACTCAACTTGTATAACAAAAAAATAAATACGAATCATTATATCTTTATAATTTTAGGAGATCCAGGCCCTCAGGGAGACCAAGGAGATCCCGGTAAGAAAAACAACATCCAAAATGTAAAGTGTACATTATTTTTTCTTTTCTTGTGAGCATGTTTTGATGAAGAAACGCGCAATAAGCGTATACAATATCTAGCGTAGCATCTACGATAAGTTTATACAAATATTACGTCGCACATACACGACAATGTGGTCACGTTCCTACTCTTATAATTCGTCATTATTATCATAATTCGTCGTTATTATTCTAATTTACATGCCTTTTCAGATATTGGCACTGTATTCATAACCATAACGTAAATGATACATTTATAACTCTAACATACTAATTGCATACCTAACTATACACATATGACAACAGTAATATACTGTTTTCAATACTCATGCATCGATTAAGGAAACCTGGGATACAAAACACATCAACTACAAGAGGAAAACAATAGAACAACAGAAACAATGAATTGTATCAAGAGCAAACGCCACCATACAAACGAACATGCTACTGTGGATTCATTATTATTCGTTGGATGCCAATTTTTGTCGGTTGCGTGGATACAGGTGGAGATGAATATAAATTTTCACCGAATAACAAATTTTATATACTAAGAAGGCTCCTATACAGACTGACAAAACCAAGAAAATAAATATCCACGAAAAATGAAGATTTCTTAAGTCCAGGACAATGAAATTTTTCCCTATCCACGAACATTGGTACCCACGAAAATAAATGAATCCGCGGTATATGATAACAACAGATCCATGAACCACATGTTAATTAAAATTATAGTTATCAAAGGTACCAGGATTATAATTCAGGACGCCAGACGCGCGTTTCGTCTACATAAGACTCATCAATAAAAGAAACGAGATTGTCATCTCAATGGAAGTGTTTTAGAACTATATCTAAGTAGTATATATGTACAAAAGAGACGATATATTATACAGTTATATCAAATTATGGCCAACTTTACATTTGTATTATTATCGATTATGATGCAGAATTGGCTTTGCTCATTGTTGAAGGCCGTATATTAACATATGATTGGTTTTTTTCCGTCATTTGGTTTCGATAGGAGAATGATCTTTTTGGCAATCCTTCCAAATCTTCTTTTTAATATTTAATGTAGAAAATTTAATATTGTTGGCCAGTGCATATTTTATCGTATGATATAAATATAAATATTAATTCTTTTATCTTTCAGGAACAGTCCCCGGTAAAAAAGGAGAAATTGGCTTTATCGGTATGTAATTGTTGCAAGTATTTGAACTAAAAATTTAACATATAAAATGAATGAAATTCAGATCAAAACGTGTTGTCCTGAATATTTTGGATATTAAAACAGCAAGACAAAATTGAACTACAAATCAATATCCGACATAACGATAATTTTAAATTTATATACGTCACGGATTTTTAACAATGTCTGAGACAGACACAAACACGTGTATTGTGAGGAAATTGTACTTTTAAAATCCGAAAGTATAGAAATACGATTGAATTATTAATCCATGCTTAAAAAAATCAGCCAAAAGACACAAGTACAAAATGTCTAGGCCGATTAGAGTCTTCCTGTGTCCATTCATCCGTTTAGTTTTTGAAAGACTTTGATAATTTGTTTACAAAATGGCAGCTTACAAAGTGAGAGTTAAACGTTAAATACTTTTTTTTAAAGTTTTATAGTGAATATGTGTTTAAAAAAAACTGATTTGCAGTCATCAGGAAAGTTCCAAAAAGGTAAACGTGTAATGCCATCTTATGAATGTAACTACAATTAAATGAGGCCCTTCACGGGAATATCCAAATCATCACATAATCTCAAAAATGTTCCAATATAACCACTCATTATGTTATAAACAAAACAGTACAAGATTATCAAATAATCATATTTGGTCTGGTATTCACTACTTACTGTAAAAATAGCCACGTTACTAAGTATCCCATATAATAAAAAAAAACAATTAGGAGGCTCTTAACTACTAATATCGTAAAAACAACAATTCAGCAGCAGAAACTGATTGATTGATTGATTTCAATTTTAACCTAGCGCATTATTGTTGTTTTTTTGTTCAAAGAAATATTTCGCACTCAGGATTTCTCCATACAATTGTAGGCTCAAGAGGAGATAGGGGTTCAGCAGGAGATATTGGTAAGTAAAGCATAATGCAACATCCAAAATTACTGATGTGTATTTTATAGAAGAACCATGCGTCATGAGTATATATTTGTTTTTTTAACAGAAAAATGTCATTTGAGTAACAGTTTGTTGTTGTGTTTATAGCAAGTAAACAAAGAAGACATTGTTTCAAGGGGCCTGTTAATTAGGTTATTTCCCAGAAAAGCCACGCTGTCGTCCTGTATTCGGTAAGGGTGATTATTCCAACATGAATATATATATATATATATATATATCTAACATTACAATTGAGGACCCTTGTAAGAAAAAACAAATAATATGTTTAACTTTCTAATTCTACAACATTAAACATTAATATCATTTATTTATCGAGTATTTTTTTTAATTTTAATTTTTACATCAAATAATTAAAAAAGTATCTTCATTTATAGTGCAAACCATTCAAATTGTGTTGAATTTTACAACATCTACTACGTTTATTACTATCCATTCAGAAACAATGATATTTATTGCATGTTCAAAATTGTGCGATCCTGTAAATTCAGTTCAGGCTTTGTATAGCTATTACACTGTTAATTTACAATTGATTTTATATTTATCTTACATGTCTTTTGCCCAATCAACTACATTAACTATAATACCGACCATCAACGTGTTCCGTCATATACTCAAGTCAGTTTATAGACATCAAGACTTTCATAAAATACAACATATGCTTATATTATACTTTTTTTATATGCATTTAAAAAAATTGTTCAAATGCGATAGCAGTTTAGGAGTTGCACTAAGTCTAGTGTCACAAAATTTGAGCCATTGCATTACAAAATTTTTACAGAAACCAAAAATGTTCAACCGAAATAATTCAAATTATAAATCGAGAATGCCAACTACAATCATTTTCAAATTTGGATTATAACAGAATGAAGAGCCGACAAACTCTGCTATTTTCATTCCTGTCTGTATGAACGAAAATAAATAAAAAGCACTGTGACAATTTTAGCTAATAGGTTTATTGACATTTCATTTCAGATGAAAAATTACATACCATACCACATGCGCGGTAAATAACTCAAGTATGAGTTTTACATGGCTTTTTATAACATGAACCTCAGGTTCAGTAAAAAATTATTATACATGGTTTACTCATAACCTGGCATTCCTATTCTATGTTAAGTTACTGTAGATTCATTTATTTTCGTGGGCACCAATGTTTTTGGATATTTAATTTCGTGGTTTTGTCGAAATCTTTATACAGGCCTCCAGATAATTTGTCTTTCGTTGATCATTTAATTTCGTAGGTAACATATACCCGCGACATCCACCAAAATTGGTATCCAACGAATAATAATGAATCCACAGTATTGTAAATAGTAACTGTTTAATCTCTCAACAAAACATAAGAATGTATCATATAAGTCTGGTGAAAACTAAATAGATTTTACTTTTTTTCAGGAGCTAAAGGAATTCCGGGTAATTTTCTTAATTTATTTACATGGACATAAGTGGTGTCAATTTTCATGTTAAAAGACAGTAATTGCACCATTAATCGAAAAATTTCAATTGATATTTGATACTTGACAACTGACAAATCTTTATATTGATCATTGAAAAGTTAACTATTTTCTTTATAATAGAACATGATTAAAGCGTTCAGATAATTTTAACAGAATAATTTTTCTGTAGTCAATGGAACACAATGTAGTGGTTTGTACAACCTTGTTATATTTTGAAATATAAATTTATTTTAACAGGAAGAGAAGGCAGGAAAGGATTTGTTGGTAAGTTTGTTATAAACATATCAAATTATTTTGTTTACATTTTGATATGTTCTACATCTTAAGTTCAAATTACAGTAATTGACCTGTGTCACATAGTTCAAAATCTGCCACTTTTATCAATTGACTTACAACGAGTTATATTACTTTGCTCATTACTTGTTAGAGATTAGATGACTTTAATACAACCTACAAGCAGTCACAACAATGGAAAACGTATTACATTTTGATCAATCATCGAATTTTTTATTTGAAATTATCATTATCAAAAATACATCAATCGAAAAAGATGTAACACAAGAACGTACTGTGCTTTGTTATTTGTGTCGATCCGATGCGACAAGCCTGATTTTTGACAATTCGATCATTGTTTTAGCTGTTACATCACAATCTCAAGAAATTGCAGGATTTGGCGTAAAAATTCATTTCAAACCCAGTCATATTAAAAATGAAAACTAAATATGACTATCCTACATTGTAAGTTATGATGTTGAACAGCATAAGCTAAAACGTTTTGATGTGTCTATTACTTATTATTCGTTTTTTTATTTGTACATCAAAAAAAAAAAAAAAAAATGGGAAGAAGAAAAACAAAACAAATAGAAACATACAGATTTACTTTAGTTTCAATCGAACGCCTTTCAAAATATATTTATAGAACCCACTATTTGTACTTATAAAGTTTATCTTTATAATCTTAGGATTGAAAGGCGGGATGGGAGACAGAGGAAATACTGGTAAGTAAACAGTTTAGATATATACCTTTGGTGACCTTCAACATTAACTCAATACAATAATAAAGTTTGGGTCCTCATTTTTCAAGTATTATCTAATCCGATCAATCGAACATGAGTGTATATCAAGACACGGTACTTGATAATTTGGAATGTTTCTTAAGGATTCTCGCTTGTCATGTTTTTTAGGATTTTTGTCACATTTTAGGAATCCTCCATTTGAATAAAATTTGCCCATTGACCCTAAAAAAAAATTAAAATCTTTCACATGACTGTACAATGATTACCCATCTGTAAAAATCTTATAAAATTTTAATTATTTTTTAATAGTTTTTGAGAACTTAAACTTGTCAATGATAAAGCTAAGAAAAGTCAAGAAAGAATATTTCCCCGCCAAAATGTAATGGCTAATATCTCGCAAACAAGCACATTGACTTATATATTATTTTTTGCTCTTTTGATTCCTTTATTGATCCTCTATCAATATAAACTAGTGTTATTGATTAATTTGATTGAAATAAAATGATTATTTTGAAACTGAGATACAAACTTCATTAAAAAAAAAAACATCACTCTGTCAATAGTTCTATAACATTAAAGGGATGCTTACATTTGGTAACGGATTTTATTTTGTCTTAACGCAACTTATACGAAAATGTAAAAACCATCATGATTTCTGTTATGCAAAGTATGTTTCAGAATACAAAAGTCATCAAAGGTTTTTTTATTTGAGAAATTTTAAACTTCACCGAGTACGAAAACTGAGGTACATCATATTTTCTTTCTTTCAGGACCAACTGGATCAACAGGACAAATGGGCATGAAAGGTATGCATTTGTTTTGTAATACTTGAGATTTTATTTGCTTATAAACCTTCATTCATTCATATCAGTTAAACACATGTAAGGAACTTTGGTAGATTTCAGAATTAAAAAAACAAAAAAAACCGACATTATCATATATATTACGATGCCTTTTCAAGATATTCCTCGATGATTTTGATCCATATTATCTTTCTAATTCTAGGACCGAAAGGAAACAAAGGAAACCAAGGAAATGTCGGTAAGCCAACTATTTACAACAATTGACCGTTTCAGAATATAATGCACTCTGGTTAACATTTTCAAACGCGTACACCAGCAAGATGTGATTGGTTAAAAACGTTCTTAACAATTGAAATTCAACCATTGATGTAACGTTATTTTTATTTTGGTGAACGAACAATGACATTACCCATAGTCGTTCAGATTATGTAGAGGCTAATTGAGTGTCACTGATGGGTCGTTTGTTGACGAAACGCTATTTTTTTTATGAAACATGTATTCAAACATGTTGGTAAAGAGACAATTTTCAAATATTTTGTGCAGGTGGTCAATCAATTTAGAAATAAGTAATTACATTAAAATTGACAATTTGGGAACGCGCTTGAAATAAAAAGTGAAATCACAAGAATCCTGAACTGAGAGGAATATTCTAAACGGAAATTCCTAAATCAAATGTCAAAATCAACACCTCAAACACATCAAACGAATGATAACAACTGTCATATAACTGACTTGTTAAAGACATTCTCTTATGTAGAAAATGGTGGATTAATCCTGGTTTTAAAGCTAGCTAAAACTATTACTATGTAATACAGCTAGAAGGTTAAACAAATATTATTCTTTACCTTCTAAAGATTTTAGTAGTTGAGTTATTCTTAATTTATTATGGATTCTGATTTGAATAAATACATACATGTATAACAAGGACCCCTGAAACCGATAGCAGCTTGTTAGAATAATTGATGTGTTTATTTCAGATAAACGAAATAAAAGATACGTTCATTGCATACTTTTTTTTTACCATACTGATATTAAGATGAAGAGTACAAATCAAAATAATTATTGTATTCGTCAATTAAAATAAGACAGTAGAGCTTATATAATCCAGAAGAAAATACAATAATTTGGTTTAAAACGAATGAATTTCTGATATGAGTTTCTCCAAAAGACAATGCAAATTGATCTATCTTTTTTCATATTTCAGGACAGCAAGGAAACAGGGGAGACAGAGGTGAGTGAAGCGAAGTAAAACATTAAAACTATGTGTTAAAAGGTTAACTAAAACTGCCAACATACATACGTTTCAAACAGAATAGTAATTACAGCTATTGTGTCTCAACTTACACAATGTGAGTTCGTTTAAAAAAAATGAATCGGCTAAAGCTTAAGTTTGATAAGGCTAGGTAAAAAATCTCAGCCATATTCTATTTAAATTATTCGGGAAATCAACTGAACATGCTAACATACTCTTACATTCTAATGTAGCAAAACTTGCGATTGTCTAAAAATAAAATCTTCTCAATGTAAATGATTTTTAACTTCAAATAGATTTTAATACATTTTTCAATTGAGTGATGATCGTTAAATCTGTGTTATTCTCATTCATGATATTAAAAAAAAAATTTAAATTATCTACTTTTGAGAAAACTATTTCTTGAAATGATTTTTACATATTTGTCTCGCATAGTAAAATGACTTTTCTTAACCAAGGAAATTCTGTTCTAAATAAGTTCAAAATACTGAGGAAAAAAATCACAAGACCATAAGATAATGTCAGGTCAGTTTGGTGAACAATGGACACAATCATTTAAATATAATCATTGCATGTTCTTTTCTCTTTTTCAGGACTTCAAGGACCACATGGTAAGTGTTATAACTTAAAAACGTGAACATGACAATTGTCCATTGTCCAGTTTTAGAAAACAGATGTATTTAATATGCAGATGATCTAATACTAAATTGGGATATAAATTAGAAATAACATAATTATGAGTTTCAAATGCCAACGTTATATCTAATGGGAGGTGATTGTCCATTGTACATTCTCTGCAACTTAGTAGACTGTATGTGTAGCTTTAGTCAAATATATAGCATGGTACTTGTTGGGCGTTACTAACATTTTGCATCCATTTTTTATATTACACCTGTCAATATTGATTCCCAATATTAACACAAACGGGACGAAATAAACTCTCCCTAAAGCATTCGTTAATGTATGTGTATATATTCGAACAGAGATAAAAAAAAAGATAAGAGGAACAAAACTACAACACGTTTCTAACGTGACCAAAAACCTTTGTTGACAGTTTAATTTGTAATTTCAGATACACATGATATTGATAAACATCCAGCATATATATTATTAACTGATCAATGCATATATATTAAGTATATACTAGAACACACCCGTGATATCGCGGGTCGATCCGTGACTGAATTAAAGTATATAACTATGCGCAAGCCTTATTTTAGTATTCTTACTGTTTAAAATAGTACAATGGGTAACAATTTGACAATTTAGTAGTGTCAACCCTGTGATTATGACCAGTGTATAAAGCATAATAATCCTGAAAACACCGTTTTGTGGTGCGCCTGTTAGATGCGGAACGTACCAGATAAGGTAATCGGTAACAGGTGAATATACTATTGGTATCGGTATCGGACTCGACCCGGAACTTCTGAATTATTGGCAATATTAATTCCGTGGAAAACAAAAGGGCCTGGAGTGGTGTAATTTTTAATCTACACCTTTGTACTATATTAGTTATATATACAGTTGAATTATTTGATTCATCGTTTATACGTGATGACGGCTGACAAATTGGACCTCGTCATTTTAGTATTATAGAAACGCAAACCAAAATAGCCTACTTTATAAAATAGGATAATTTCACTGCAATTAATTTCTAAACTACTAATTTACAATTTATCATAAAATATACGTTTTCATTAACAGGAAAAGACGGTGCAGATGGAAAGGATGGTAAATTTTGTTTTATTAAAATGTGAAATGTTTTGTTTAAATGCATTGAATATTTTCGATTTTTAATACTTCAATTAGAAACGAAAATGTAGATTCAAAACCTTAACTAAATCATGATTATGAGGTTTTGCAACAATGAAGATTTGAAGCGATGTAGAAAATGTATTTTGTTTTAGGTAATACCAAATAATACAAAATATTCCTCGAATTTCAGTATTTTTGTGATTTTACTTTTTTTTTTAAGTACGACTGTAATTTTTTGAAAATAACGCATTATAAACGTGCAGAACTCAAGCACTGGTATTGGAACAATGTTAATAAAAGCTTATCTGGAACGATCAGAATAAATAGGATCAGTACTTTTGGAGGTTATTTTGGTGTTTTGCACTTTGTAATGTCATCTTTATTGATGTACCTATAACACGTATAAGTATCTGGGAGTTAAAACAATCTGAAGTTAAACTTGCACATTCAAATATAGGTTTAATTATAGCACGTTAAACTAAATAAAACAAGTAATACTTACTAACTATATTTAACTTACATTCAGGATCGACAGGAGATAAAGGCGACAGAGGAAATACAGGTAAAGCAAAACAATATATAGCAATTTCAGCCTTATTAATCAGTATTTTGGTAGATGACGCTCAATTTGTACGTCTAAATTCGTCTAGTCGTTTATATGATTATTTTTTTTTCAAATCTCTGTTCTTTGTCTTTTAATCCTTTGTTTGTTTTTTTTTGCTATGAATTTTTCAGTTTGTTTTCAACGTCTGAAATTGCATATCCATTTGTTATCTTTCGCATTTCTTTTTCATTTTATTCAGATTAAGCAAGATTTATTGTATAATACCTTTTTATCAATTGGTATATTTTTGTGTTTTTAATATAATGGAATTGTATGCGATTTTCATACAGATTAGATGTTTAGCTAGCTATAAAACAAGCTTCAATCTAGAATGTTCTTCATATAAAAATGTCATTGCTAAGTCAGTAATATGACTATGTTATCTTTTCGTTTTATGTATTTGAGCTTGTCATTCCCTTTTAAATTTCCTCTGAGGTCAGTATTTTAGTGATTTTACTTTTCATAATATACACCTTTTAAATATTTAATTGTTTTATTTTTTGTAGGAAGAGAGAGTAAGTACTATAATATAAATATTGTGCTAGGAATGTAATTCAAAGCCATAGAAAAACGCATAATATTGTTAATGTAAAAGCAAATCAAGAACGTTACACAAATATCTTCTATACTAGTCAACAAAAGAAACGATACAAGACTTTTTTTCAAATTAAAGATAAAGTTTTCCGTTCATTGGACCAATATTGAAGGAAGTAATACTTAAAATCATTATGGAAATATAAATCCGTTAAAACAATTGTTTTTGCTTTCGTGACGTTTTTTTCGCGATTTATTTTTTTTACAAAATTTACATAAAACGACAATTTAAAAAAAAAGAAGTTCCAACTAATGATGCCAATCTCTCATTTAAAGGTAAAGACAGTTTTTACCATCAATTTGTTTTTAAAAATCATCCAGTTTCTTCGTTTATTTGTTAAGCAAAGTTCGGCCCCACGAGAAATCGTTAAAATGTACACATTATCAACTGATTTACCATAGACAGTATGTGTAGAGCGATATTCAGAAAGCGGTAACAATCTTAAAACTAATCCTAAAGGTTCGAAATTTATTGTGTGTTGTTTTCATATCTAAAGCATTGATTTGAGACGAAAATAAAATTTTTTTTTTTTGCATTTTTTGAGATTTCAAAAAACCCTCTTTTCCCCAAAATTTGAAAAAAAACAATATTTTAACCCATTATTTACAACATGAACATAACTTGATTGGCATATTGAATATTTTCAAACAAATTTGAAATTTAAATTAGTACTGAGAAAATTATGTGTCGATTTTTTATTCAACTTCCGCTGATTTGCACCCTATGATCGTTTACACGGAATTTAGATACTTCCCGAAAAGTTTTGATTTTCATTATCACATGTGCATACATTGCAAATGAAATTTTTTTTTTAAATAGTGTATCTCATTTTGTTTTATATTTAATACTTTTTGATAAATTTTATTTTAAAGTCGTGTATCGTTTCTTTTGTTGACTAGTATATATCGTTTTATTTATATTCAAATTAACTAAAATCCATACTACATACATATTAAATGTTTCTGTCCTTAATTTTCTCGAAACTTGTTTGTTGACATTATACAAAATCATGTTAACAAATGACTGTTTTTAACATCTTTACTCCACAGTTGCCTGACCTAAATCACGCTCTGGTAAATTTGTAAATAGTTATTCTTTAAATTGTTATTCACTCCCATCATATTTTAATATAACAAATTATTTGAGCACATGTACAATCACTCAAATAATATGAATAGATAGATCAGGATTCAATCATTTATTTTCCGTTGATTACTATTCTTATTATCTTTTCAGAGACATATAATATCCGTGTTCGTTTATACGGGAATAAAGAAATGAAAATTGATGAAATTGGTAAACATTTTATTAGTTTATTAATATAATAAGCGCACTGTCGATTCACTTTTTTTCGTGAGACCAAATTTTCGTTGATAGATTATTTCTTGGGTTTGGCAAAGTATGAGTATAGTCTGTAGGGAAATTGGTAATTCTTTGAACATGTAGTCTCGTGGTTCCCCTTGTACTCACGAATTCCACGAAAAATAGTATACAACGAATAATAACGAATTCACATTCAGCTTATTTGCCGTTCTTTATTCTTTGAAAAACAATACTAAATGATTTTCTATTGGCTTTTAACTCTCCTTCTGCTTTTGTGTACCGAAGTTTAAGTTTAAGTTTTTGGTTTGTGTGTCATACTTATCTAGTATTTGTAATTCGCAACTGAATTTTACTGTTTTTGCAAATTCAGTAAACTAAAAAAGGTATGCCTTTTTTCTCTCCTTATAATTGTTTCTATATTTCATGTTATAGCTTCCTGTACCTATAGTCGAAGATACTTCTCTGAACTTTATTGCTTTTGGTCTTTATTATTAAGTTAAAATTGCTGTAGGTACCGGATATTTCAAATAAACCAGAAACGCTGTATGTTACCTTTAAAACATAATATATTCTGTTTCTGGAAGTTTCTTATATGTTGTGCTTTTTGAAAAATTGCTTGTCTTTGTTTGTACTTTTTAGCTATGACGGTGTCAGTTTGTAGTTTATCTTTGAATTAGAACGTCCCTCTGCTATCTTTCGCCCCTCTCTTATTTTAACACATATAACACTTGCTCCATATTGTTTCAACTATTCAAATGTACATTTTGAGTTAATTATCGTCATTAAGAACTGAAAGCCTTCTTTATTTTAGGAAAAAAGAAAAAGTAAAGAGCTGTAAGAGATTACGCTTACCATTCAATGAACAACCAAGGAAGTTAAAAGGATTTTTTTACTACTATCTTTAGTAAACTTTTTATTTGTAACAGACCGCAATAATAAATGCATCTAAAAATATACATGTTTTCATTAATGACAGAAAGACATTATTATTTGTTTGATGAAAATGGTTTAATTTGTTGGGTTGCTTAACATGTTATGACAACTAATTCATACCTGATTTATTAAGTGTGAACTTTTAAAACAAATGTATCACTAACTAAATAGTCTTCACTATTATGGAATTAAAACAGAAACAATTGAAATCTTATACATCGTCGTCCAAATAGCCAAGGCTCATCATTACAGGAACATACTATGTGGCCTTTTTCAGGCATTAAGACTTTACATGTTTAATATGAAAAAAATGTGGTATGATTGCAAAAGAGACATCGCTCTACAAGAGACCAAACGCAAAAAAATAACCATTATACGTCATCGTACGGTCTTCAACAATAAGAAAAACCCAAACCGCATAGTCAGTTATAAAAGGCCCCGAAATAACAAATGAAAATCAATTCAAACTAGAAAAATAACGGCCCAATTGATATACAAAAAATGAACGATAAACAAATATGTAACACATCAACAAACGACAACCCCTGAATTACATCCTCATGATTTTAGACAATCACGACAATGGCGTGGTTAAACATGTGAGATGGTTCCCAACCCTTCTCCTAGCCTTTGAGGATTTTTGTAACAGAAAGTATAGATTATGTTGAGATCAATAATTTTCAGTCCTTAAAAAAAACCCACATAATTAGAAATCATCTGACTCGTCCAACATGTTGAAAAAAATTAAAATCTATGGTTTGATAATGTACGGTTATTCAGAAATGAATATATGAATCAATGTGAATGTACAAAAACTTTTACAACACGTGTTGAAAAGATCCCCTACTGGAAAAGAAGAAATGCCATTGATACAGGAGAAATATTAACAGAAACTCTCATACAGTGAAACCTGACTAAACCGAATTCTAGATAAACCAAAAAACCTGTGTAAACTAATCATGTTCTTAAGCACCGTGATATCAAATTGTATGCGTTGAGAACCTGATTAAACCGAAATTCGGCAAAAATCAGACACAATCTGAAGTCTCGTAGAAATTCGGTTTCAACAGGTTTCACTGTATATCAATAAAGGTAAAATTGTTTTAAACGGTTGTTCTTGTTGAAAACTAATTTTTAATGGGAATGCACGTATTGGTTTTTTTCTGCGATGTTATTAGATGAGCCTAGAAATTTGAATATTAATATTTGGATATAAGAAGATATGGTATGAGTGAAAATGTGACAACTTTACATCAAAGTAACAATTTATCAAAGTCAACTATTAAAGGTCAACACACGGTCTCCAACTCTGATACTTTGCTCACACCGAAATGCCTCTGATATCACAAAGCAGACTAAAAAGGGCCCCAACAATTTCTATATTCTTCAACTTTGTACTTGTTAATTAGCTTCATTAATATTCTGATTGAGTGTCACTGATGAATCTTATGTAGACGCGTCTGGCGTACTAAACTATAATCCTGCTACCTTTGGTAACTATTTACTAGTGTAAAACCATTCATACTGGAAAACCAAAGGTATAGTCTACATGAAATGCAAGAAACGAGAAACATTAATGTAACATAACAATAAACGACAACTAATGGAAATCATTTTCATGACTAAGGTTAGGTGGAAACAATTATAACCGATTTAAACGTTTTAAAAATACCGAATCGTTACCCTTATCTGAAAAAATACTGTAATATCACATAATAGAAAGACACACTATAAAATATCAATTGAAATGGCTTACCTCAATCAGAAGACAAATAAACACAACTGGAACTTACACTGAACGAGTACATTGGATCAAGGACACAATGTTAATACAAAATCACTGAGTTTTATTTAACGGAATTAGCAGACTGACTTCAAAATGCTTTGCAATTTTGTTAGAGAAAGGCATGGGACAATAACGTGAAACAGTGGATATATACTAGGAGCATTTGATAAGCAGATCAAATATCCCGTCTTTATATCATTTTTCTAGTACATGTCATCATGTTATTGTTCTATTATAAACTTGATTATACTTTCAACGACAAACGACACAATTATTTTACTCGCGTAGTGGTATTAATAGAATTGAAAAAGGAAATGGTGAATGTGTCAAAGCGACAACAACCCGACCATAGAGCAGACAACAGCCGAAGGCCCCCAATGGGTCTTCAACGTAGCGAGGATTCCCTAACCAGTAGCTGTCAGCTGGCCCCTAAAAAAATATGCACACTAGTACAGTGATAATTGACGTCATACTAAACTCCGAATTATACACAAAAAACTTAAATTATTAACCATATATGGATTCTTATAAATTCTAAAGAACTTCTGGATAATTTTAAATCACGGTCTTTTGTCGAAATTATTTCTTACACAACTTTTGATTTTTAACCCTGCACACCATCATTCCCATTGTGAAAATATAATTGTTTTGAATAAACATTGAACGAGAAAATTTCTTCTTTTGTGTCGTTTACATTTTTTGACGCCAAACACGTTAAAAAATTACTGTGTATTTTATATGATAGATGATTTTTGAACTTTTTTGGAAAATATTGGTTTGTTTTGCGATTGTAACACTGTGATGACTGCTGTAATCATTGTTTGACTATTTTGTCTGTTTTGTCCACGCATCGTTCAAAAACTAACGGAATTCGATGCGACTGTGACACAAGAGTGAAGTTAAGCGCTATACAACCAGTTTCAATCCAACATTTTCTACATTTGAAAATGCCTGTACCAAGTAAGGAATATTACAGTTCATTCATTTGATGTGTTCTATCTTTTATTTTGCCATTTGAGTATGAACTTTCCGTTTTGTATTTTCCTCGGATTTTATTATTTTTAAAACAAAATTCATGTTACACGCCTAATACAATTCTCCAAGTTGAGTAAATATTTGGGAAAATTACTCTTACCATGGGGTACATTTATATTATTATTTTTCTGCCAATATATGATAAGTTAAAAATTATCAAAACAGAGTTGCAAAACAGTGGGTTATGCATGTTTATGGCCCCGCATCGAAGTTGTCGGTGCCATATAGTTTTAACCTTGTCCGTAATTCCGTCTTTTCATCTTTCCGTAATTTCGTCATTCCGTCATTCCGCAACAATTCATTTTTCGGACTTTTTTAGGACAATTTTCTAAAAGTTTCGTTTCGCTCTACTATTTTTTTGTTTCTGAGAATCACAGGTATGCTGCCTTTTTTTCTAAACGCCTTCAGATAATGAGCTGATTTTTTGTATTTTTTGTATGTTAGTTAACCATGATTAGTTATAGGTCGAGCTTAAGGTTCGTTTCGCTCCGCTTATTTTTGCTGAAATAACGGGCTTTGGACTTGAATTAATCAAAATCACAGTTCTACCGATTTTTTCTCTATTCCCCTCCAGATTTTGAGATGATTTTTGAATTTGTGAGGCTACCAAGATGTTTGTGTCCACATGCGTTTATATTGAAATTGCAGATTTTTCAACTTTTTGGGACAAGACTATTTGTGTCGCTTTGAAACATCTAGTTATACGATATTTTAATGATAGTTGAGTATTCAGAAAACGCCCTTGCTAAAGAAAGATAGCATACGTTTTATTAATTAGAACATTTGAATTCAGAAGGTCCGTTGATAAATTTAGAACCAATCTTGAAATTAAAGTATAAATGAACTCCTTCGTACAAGAATGACATTATACTGATTTTTGTTACACTTTTCCAACCCCTCCAGTATTTATAAAGATGAAGTGACGTAACATGGATTTTTGCTATTCTTTCCCAATTCCTTACGGTTTATTTTACAAAAGTCGCCAATGATATAAATATTTAAAAGAGGGGCGACAGATACCAGAAATATATTCAAACTCATAAATCGAAAATAAACTGACAATGTCATGGCTAAAAAAGAAAACAGCCAAAGAATAGTACACAAATACAAAAAGGAAATATGAAGGCTTAGCAACATTATTTATGTATGTGCCTGTCCCAAGTCAGGAGCCTGTAGTTCAGTGGTTGTCGTTTGTTTATGTGTCACATATTTGTTTTTCGTTCATTATTTTACATAAATGAGGCCGTTTTCTCGTTTGAATTGTTTTACATTGTCTTATCAGGGCCTTGTATAGCTGACTATGCGGTATAGGCTTTGCTTATTGATGAAGGCCGTACGGTGACCTATAGTTGTTAATGTTTGTGTCATTTTGGTCTTTTGTGGATAGTCTCATTGGCAATCATACCACATCTTCTTTTTTATATTAGCAACACGAAATCGACTAAACACTGGTGTTGACCTCATGTGCTCTGAAAGGGTAATAAGATCCTGTGTTACATGTGGCACCCGTACTATAGTACTTTGAAATTTTTTCGGACAATCAAAATTATCGAAAGTTTTGTCATTAAAATTGAGTCTCATAGGAAGAAGTTTTGTCGTTCAATGTTGATTCAAAACCATTATAATTTCTCATGGAGATTAGTGGTATATAGGGTTAAAAAATCGAAAGTTATGTTAGAATTATTTAAAAAAAAAAGACCAAATATTTTTACAAGGTTTAAGAATACCACTACGCGAGTAAACTAATTTTGTCGTTTTTATAATTAATAAAACAAGTGGAAAAAAAACTGCAAAATTCCGACTTGGTACAGACCTTTTCAAAAACCACGGAAAACAAGTAGACATAAAAAAAAACAATACTAAGAGAAAAAACTGGGCAACACGTCCCGACAAGAAACTCGATGCGCTCTCAATTGCTAGAATGATAAACTCTTCTTATCATCTGTGGCAGCATCCATCGTGCTGCTCTTATGAGTATAACTCTGATGCATATTGCATGTAAATTCGAACAGGTGTCTTTTATGTTGTTAATTGTTGTCTGTGTTTCTATATAAATAAATAGATATGGTATGATTACCATTGTGCCAATTCTTCGCCAGAGACCAACTGACACAGAAATAAACAACTCTAGGTCACCGTGCGGCTTTTCACAATGCAGGAAGCCCGTAAGCCCGTACGCCATAAAAGAAGTACGCTTTTCACACTATGACGTTAACGTCTCATGGTCTGTATTCGTTCATAATTTCTATGCATACTTTGTTATTTTCAACTTGTGTTCGAATCATGGGGGTTTCTATTATTGTTTTTTTGACACATTTTCTCTCCTTTATTGGAAATCACTTTCATCGTTTGTAGTTTCTGCGATTTGTTTAACCCGTGTTGAAAGATTGTTGTTACATTTATATTTATCCACATATTTGTTATTAACGGTAGCATACATACTATATATTGAAAGATTTAAGGGATTACTAATTATATTTTTTCTGAGGGACTCCAACTGTTTTTTCTCATCATAAAAGTTATCAAAGGTACCAATCTTCTTATGTATACATTTCATTCCTATGAAAGTTTGATTATGCAGTTGAACATATTTAACTTTGTGAACTAGGCCACATTTGTATGAGTATTTGACGATGAGTTTTGACTATTGAAAGACTTGTGTGTTGAAAGTGGATCTGGAATCTTTTTGGTGAAATTTCAAGCATTTATTTGGTATGTATTACGCATGTATCATTGATTCCTGGACATTAAACAACAAATTATCAAACAATGAAGCATACATGTAAACCTTATACGTCTTACTGTCATTTAGAAATAAAACAACAACAACATCTTGTATATAACGATACATTTATTATTGTAATATATTACAATAAAATATGTTAAAATGTTGAGTTAAGAAATCCCTTCTCTATATTACGATGATTTACAGTCAGCTACGGATATTTCATTTGATCTAACATGTGCCACTTTAAGGTCTTCTGTTCCAATAGGGATGTCTACTGTTCTGATCCTTTTGATGAAGGAATTTTTTTACAGCGTTGTTTATATTGTACTTGTCTGAAAAAAAATAGAACGTCATAAGATAAGAAGGGTGACAATTGATGATGCATAATGTACAGGATGTACATTTATAAACATGATAAAGTAAACAAAATCATAAAAAAGCAAACATATGCAATGCATGTTTTAGTAAGATAATAAACCCAAAAAAAACCAGAAGCTGTTATGTCTTTGGAGGGCATATGTTCATTTTTTTTCGACATGACCATTGGCGGTCAAGTTTTCCTTTGAAAGGTGTTTTTTTTTAGTTTATAGATAACTGTAGTACATAAATCATACAGGTACCATGACATGTACATTTTTTAGTCACCAATCAATCATTCCATCATCATCTGATTGTTTGTATGTTCAATAAAATGTCTTAATTGTTACATGCACTTTTTGAAAATCCAAATTTGTTGAGGAAAAATTGATAGAATGGTTTTTTAAGAAAGCTGTAATAATTCAAATCAAAACGGTGTTGAAGACGGTGCTTTGACCTGTGATGATTTTTCTTTGACAAATATTGACTTGGAAGGACTGTTGTCTCATTAGCACTCATACCATATTTTCTGATATCTATTATGTATTATTTATAGTTTATTGTTTGGAAAGATTTTCTTATAGATAAAATTTCTATTGAAAATCTAATTACATGTTTAATTTACCCTATACGTTAATGCATATTTGAATGACCTCGAGTACATACTAATAAGTACTATGATCGACAAAATATGAAGACTACTTGTTCACTTAAGTCGCTTAACTAAAACATAACGTTATGGCTTGTTCGCATTAATTGCACAGTTCAATTTGTCAATATGAATAAATTATCCCGATATTGCCATAGATACATGTATACCAACATTAAGGAGTTGTTTTAAATTTGAAGCATATATAACGACTCTAATTATTTACCAATCATATGCCAAACACAAGACTTTTATCATTCACGATATAGAATAAAGGAGACGTGTTGTGATTGCCTGCAAATACAACAACAACCGACCAGAGGTCAAACAAACACTTGTTTATTGACTGAAGTTCATCGTATGCTTTTTGAATGATGTTAAAATTCATTATAGTCAGCTATAAAAGGTTTCGACATTTAAATGTGAAATAATTCAAAAAGAGAAAACCAAAGGTCAAATTTTGTCCGTTATCTTTACTGAATCAAATACAACGCATTATATCAAAATTGTTTGAATCAGTTACAACATACGGGTACGACACCAGCACGAACAAGAACTAGCAAAAAACATTTGTAATACAACAGTTGACATTAGAGTTGTCACAGTAACAGTAAGTTAATTCAAAGTCAATACAAAAACTGTCAATGATGTTTCCCAGAATAAATATTCACGCTTTTTGGTTTTAAAAAGTTATTAAATATTTACCAGCTTCGTAGAATCTTCTATTTTGTACATTCTTCCCATCATACTGAACACGTAAATCATAATATCCTGTACAAATATATATTTTTTTTTTTTAATAAACAAGGTTATACTATTGAACAAGTCATCCGATTATTTCTTTTTTCAATGAAGATTCTTTTTAAATTCATTATAATGAAAGAAAAACGATTATATAAATATAAGTCACAATCAACGGTTTATACAAGCATGGCGTATCTAATGAGTGCAGAATAAACATGATCGATTCAATCAGAGACCCCATTATCTTCTTCAAATTCTAATTTTTTCAAAAAGTATAGAGAAAATGGAGACCATATTATGTCAATTTATCTTTTATTACTAAATGCATTGCATGGTTATGAATAATATTTCAAATTAACGCACATAAAGGATTTTTGTTTGTCATGTTTTGGACTTTTTGTCAGATTTTCGAAATCCTCTGGTTTTATCCATTTAAATGTCTTAAACTAATTTGCCCATAAACCCCCATATTTCTTTTTATAAATCTTTTCCATGTATGATTTTAAGTCATTTGTAAAATCTTATAAAAAATCCTTTATTTTGTAATAGCTTTTGAGAACTTTAACTGGTCAATGAAGAAGCTATGAAAAATTAAGAGAGAACATTTCCCCTCCAACATTTCAATGTCTAATATCTCAAAAACAAGCACATTGACACCTATTTTTGTTTTTTTTTTGTTTTCAATTAATCCCCTATCAATATATACTAGTTTTCAGGACAGTTATTTATTATGAAACTGAGCAGCAAACATCCTTAACTGCAGTTTAACTTGAAACGAGATGTCGGACAACACTTGATGGAACGATCATGTTCTGATTTGGTCTATTGTTATCATTTTTTTTCTTATTTTTATCGTGCTTTATTTTTCAAATTATTATTTCAATACGGAATTTGATTCTTACAATACTTACCATCTTTTCCTGTAGTGGAAATAAAAAAAGTGATAACAAACATGAGTAATGTAAAAATGATATGCTCGAGTATCTTCTATAGTTCCATTTAAATTTAATAATTTGCTCAATCTTTCAATTTTGCCTTATCTTCTTGTAGATAAACTGTAAAAAAGGGCTAAAGATACAAAATTAAGACACTTATTATTACCAATGATTTAAAATACACTAACAACTCTATGACAACAAAAAAACGATTAAAAGATAAAGACAACATGTTTGTATAATTAGCTCATTTTAGAGACACCGATAACCCATTTGTTAACGTTTGGTGCACGTTAAGTCTACAATAAGGTCATATATGACAACCACATATACCTTTGTAGATTGCTTTACTTACCAGTATATCCTTGTTCTCCCTTATTTCCTTTGGCTCCTTAAAGTATAATTATAGATAATTTGGTTAGCACTTTTTATTTCTTTTTCATAATTACAGCAAATTAATAGTACGTTGTAGCGTGTTTTAAAATTTCAAGGCGGTCCTGTAGGACCTCAATAAACCTCTTCCACAGATCATGTGTCTATTCATTCTTGTGTTTTATCGTTCAACTGAGGTTCCTTTTATCATTATCATTCAATATAAGATTTTTAATGATTGATCAAAGCAGTATCAAACTTTCGTTTGGTTAAACAGTGTCCATATTAATGCTGGTAGCTTGCAAGTTTATCACGTGTTAATTTCACTGAAGGCGAGTCGCACATAAGCCCATTAACTAATGCTTACGTATCATAACAGATGCATACATGTAACTAATAACACGTGGTATAAGACAACCTCACATTAGAGACCTATGACACAGAAATTAACAATTATATGTAGTTCACCGAACTTCCTGCAACAAGTAGTAGAGCCAGAATCGCATAGTCAACTTTAAAAGGTTCCGAAATTAGAAATGAAAAATAATTCAAACGACATAATTTACTACCTAATTAATGTACAAAACAATGAACATAAAATACAGAATGTATGAATGTAATGCCACCACCGAATAACTATTAGATTTAGAATAATATCTGGCTTAGATGTGAAAGACTGTGATGAACTGTAGTTACAGCGAATACTTCATAAAATATTAATTTGTGGTATCAATAAATTACTGGAAAATCAGTCGAAATTTCCGATCTTTCTTATTCTAGTAGTTCACAAAAAGTTTACTGGCTGCAGTAAGTTCATGAATCAACATCTGATTTACTGTCCAGTACTTTTCAAATTTTATAGTTTTCAAAAATATGCAATACTTACCATTCCGCCCGTCTCTTCCAAATATTCCTGTAAATGTAAATAAATATTTAATAATCAGTTAATAAAAAAAACAATCATGCCTCGTTTGTGTTATTTAAATGAATACCTAGGCGTTACCTGAAGAAAAAAATATGTAAAATTTCACAATCGCCAAACTATGTCAATGGCAGTTAAAAGGTGACATTGTTTGTGCAGTATTAAGTCTGCTTTGAATAAAATTAGCAACATACAATTGTTTCATATTCTGAAAGAACTTAAGTTTTTTGTTTCGGTTGTAGTTATTACTATTTCATTGTCAACAACGACATTCGTTACTCGTTATGGTGAAACCTATTTTTGTTTTAAAGTTATGTCGCTTTACTTGACATACTCCTGGAATATATCATATGTAAATTGGTCATCATATTTTTTTTTCATACAATTAAGTCTTAAGGGTGAACTTAGATGAGGTTTTGGAATTTGTGTCAAATGTTCGGACTCCTTGGTGTTTTTCCAAACAATATAATGTAAAATATATTTACCAATGACACACCCATCTATTTTTTCATATAAGACTTAAAAGCTCATGAAATGGCATTTACCAAAATTTAAGAAGATTCTTGATTTTCTTTCTTTTGATTTTAGACCCAAATAATACCAATGCAAATACAAGGTAAAAGTCTGAGTCTGCCTTTTCCCGCCATATTTTAAATCTCAGATATCTCGAAAAGAAGGTCCATGACCTATCAATATTTTTAGTTTATCTTTATCCTTAATTGATGCTCTACCAGCTTATCATGCTTATATCATCACTTTTAATTTCTTAATTTCTGAATTGTTATCTAATCTCACCTTAGTACATCCTTAAGTCCTTATTTTAACATTGTGTATCATTTAATATATATTTACATAAACCTGCACATGCAGGAAATACTTAAGTTATAAATATTACCCTGTGGTCCTAGAAAACCTAAAATAGAGAAAGTAGCATTAAATGATAATATAATGGTAATACATATATCCATTGTTCACCACACGTTTAGGATACCTTCTTTATTTTTGTTTTAATACAGATGCTAATTGCAATGCTTTCACGTGAACTAATTATATGAAGCAGCAGGCCATCAATTGATCATAACTATGTCTATACATATAAGTAGTATACTACGAGGTTAAAAGCCAACTGTTTCCTTTTTACTTCATTGGAATTCTAAATGATGTACTCAAGTTCAGTTCTTTTTCCTAGAGAATAAAAGGGGAGTGTGGTGAGATTCTTGACTAGGTCTGATAAAACCACAAGAGATATGACAAAAACACATTGGAGAGGGTGGTAAAGGGTTCTTTTCGTGCAACGTTTTCGGTCTTTTTATTTCACGTGTTTTCGTGTTTTGAGGTTTTATTTCTCGTTTTCTCGTGTTTGGTTCGACTTGCGTGCCTCGTGTTCCCCTTTATTTGTTTTCCGTGTTTCGTGTCGGAACTGTTAATTTCTCGTGCTTGATGCGCATTTGATTAAAAATTTAACCGGGACTAATTCAAAGTCAGTCCGGAGATTGTTTTAAATTTATTATGTATTCCCAGAATATTTAAATTTGTATCAAATTTAATATTATGAATAATATTTTTCTTTCAAATCATTTGCAACTAGCGGACGCTAAAAGGTGACTGTAGGGTCATCATGTCCATTTTATAATGACAAGATGGTATCAAAGAACGGCTGCATGATTAATAAAATATTTTACTTTTCCCGTTAATATTTACGATTTCATTTCTCGTGCTTCGTTTGTTCCGATTTTTATTTTCCGTGCAACGTTTTTGCGATTTTTATTTCACGTGTTTCCGTGTTCAGGGCCCCCTTTACCACCCTCATTGGAGTCAGTAAAATCATAAAAAATACCTTACATTACAATTAATTCAAAACGGAAAATCCAAAATCACGTAGGTTGGAGTTTTGAGATAGCTATACATGTATAGTTGAAATGCTAAACTTTTTTTACTTACCCATTTCGCCCTTGTCTCCATTTGGTCCTAAAATTATACAGATATAATGACCAGTACAAAACGTTTAGCTTATACATGCATTTGATTAAATTTAAATTGAATTCAAACTTATATTAAACTTACTTACTTCTGTTTTAATAAATAATTTGAGAAATGTCTTGCCAGAGTATTGAGAATTTCTAAATTTGCCGTAGCAATAAGATTATACAATTTGATCAATTAAGATAGTTTGGTATACAATAAATGATGCAAAAAATATAAAATACCATGAATATATAAAGTTACAAGTTATTAGTTGAAATTTTAGATGTCTTCGCAAATCTTGATGTAAAAAAAAATACAAATAAACAATATGGTTCCTATATCAATCCTAAGCTGCATTGAACTGAATATATCAATATTGATTATAAAATCAGCCAACAAAATTTGATGATACTGTTAATGATGCAAACTGTTTGTAGTCACGCTCCATTATTTAATTATGTTAACTGCTGCGGGTAATGTAAAAATGTTAATTCGTATGGTTGAGTTACGTATGCCTTGTTTGATTAATATTGATTTTTACAAAGGAACGCAGTTCAAATCTGAATAAGGATCCAAGTTAACAGATTCGGCCCACTACAAACATTCAATTGATTTGGAAATTTTCAGTTATTACAGTTATAAACTTTATGTAATAGGATTTGTAAACTTGGCTTATATTAAAATTTGAATAATTCACATTGGAAAACATATAGAAAGGACACCATATTTTATTTAACACAAACTAATCAATCTACCTAATTACTTACTGGTTCCTGAAACGGAGATTATGAAGATGCTTTTTTTTATATATGAGTTCAATGTAATGTAAGGATACATTTGAATTCAAGTATTTAAACGATAGATATTGTTTTAAACCAATACACATCTATTTTACTTTATATAGTTATTTTATAGTAATGGTTTTATCTTAGAGCGGAAACTAATTTTTCAGTTGTAATGTAAAGATATATATTCATATCGGCTGACCACCCTCTCAATACTGCAGAACTCTCTTATAAATTTTATCTCTAGTCAAATGTTTCTTTACAAACTCATCTTGATAACATATATGTACGCTACACGTTCATTTTGATTACTAAATACTTAACAATGAGACTCAAATATTGTGTATTGTTGTACTTACCAGTATCTCCTTGGTCTCCCATATCTCCTCTTGGTCCTGGAATTATATAGATCATATGTGTAGGACAAATTATCTCATTTGTATAAGTTTCTAGTAAAAAGCATTCGATTAAACTAGTCTGCTTCTAGCCGAAATATATTTAATTTGTTACTTTCCACTTGCTTCTTTCTGCAAGTGCAATTAGAAATTTTACAAAATTTATTAGCAATACATATGTATATACTATTTTCTTATATAAGTTTTCCTTAATTTCAAAAATCAAATAAAGTTTCAATTATTACAAACATGAATACATACCAGTCATACCCGTTGGTCCGGTAAGTCCTATCGGGCCTAGAAGACAAACATATATATTACCATAAATTTTGTATTTGCATTAAATAAATAAATAAAGACGACTTTTGATGGATATGCCTATTATTTGTACATCCCTAAATAAGTTATAGTACTAAGAAACACTTTCAAATGACATCCTTTGAGGTTTCATTCTCCCTATCTGTAACTTATATCAATAACTGCAGATTTTTTATAATAAGGTTTAATAATGAACTTGTATATCGTTTGTCATGAGAGATTGATTTAGAAAAAGGCATGACATGAATGTAATCGAAATATAAAGTGTAGCCTAACTAGAAAAAATTAGTAAGATACAATTTAAGCTCCTTACCCACGTAATTCACCATAAACAAATCGCAATCTATAGAAAAGTTGCTTTAAAAATAAATGAATCTGAACCGTCGAAAGTATTAAAATCCTGAATATTACACAAACAAATAGCTCTCCAAAACGCAAATTTTGTAGATCCTTATTCTTTCGTATAATATGTGTAACGACTCAACAGTCCTTAAACATCCGTTAAATGTTGTTTAATTGTTTACATAATGATTATGTATCTTTCGATGTTCTCCAAAGTATCGACTGGAATGTAAAGATATACACTCGTGTTGGATTGCATGTACCAAAAACTGTGGATGAATGTGTGAAGCTTCGGGGAAACGGCTGGATAATACACCTTATTGTTGTGTTTTTGTTTAGTGTGTTACAACACAAGATAAGATAATATATTGACTCTGACAAAATGATTGCATAATTAGCTCATCATATATACCTTAATTACAACTCCTACTGCAGATGAATTTGACACTACTACGAATGCCACAAGTTACTAGTGTGTCGTTGAGCAAATGTCTTTTCTATAACAAACTTATTTAGTATAGTCTTAGATGCATGATTTTTTTATTAGTTGTTAGTGGCTTTGAACTATAGCTAGCTGTCAGATAACTGCGAGTACTCTTAAGCTGTTCATTTTGTCTTTTTGTGTCGGGATGTATAAGTACCCGGCCACGTCTACTTGTATTTTTGTCCATCTGATAATTTAAGCCTTTTTCAACTGATTTAAATAGTTCGTTCTTATGTTGTACTGTTCAACCACTGTCACAGGTTAGGGGGTTGATCCCGCTAACATGTTTAACCCCGCCACATTAGTTATGTATGTGCCTGTCCCAAGTTAGGAGCCTGTAATTCAGTGGTTGTCGTTTGTTTTTGTGTTACATATTTTTCGTTCATTTATTTTTATATAAATAAGGCCGTAAGTTTTCTCGTTTGAATTGATTTACATTGTCTTATCGGGGATTTTATAGCTGACAATGTGGTTTGGGATTTGCTCATTGTTGAAGACCGTACGGTGACATATAGTTGATAATGTCTGTGTCATGTTGGTCCCTTGTGGACATTTGTCTCATTGGCAATCATACTAGATCTTTTTTTATATATATATCATTGCAGACGATACAAAACTCATCTATGAAGTTAGAAGGAAAAAAAAGAAAAAAGGGAAAATACAGTAGGAATTTGAATCGCATATAAGTTTGAAATTATAAACTACAATAAAATGTTTATACTGTTTAACTTACCAGTATTTCCTTGTTCACCCTTATCTCCGTCCCGTCCTAGCAATAGAAAGATATTATGGTTAATACAAATAGTTTCTTTTTAACTTTGTAAATGAATTACAAGCAATTTGTTTAAACATAAATAAAATGTTTACTTTCATATATTCTTTCTATATTCTTTTCTATATGGTCAAATGGATGAACGAACAATCAATGATATAAAAAGCAACATGCTACACACTACTAGTTTGATCATGCATTAATATTGATAAGCACAGAAAAATGTACCTTTGTTGAGTATAATTTCAGAAAAAAACGTTCTATGATCGATCCGAATGTAATAAGCTTTAAGTTTTAAATACCACTGCTGATCGTCTACGAAATTTTTACGAGTTACTTTCATTATAGCGTACCCATACATTACCGAAAACAATTAGTACAAGACTAGTCACAAAGCAATATAACTTAAACTAAGGTTAACAACATATACAGACATTTTCCCTATCATTCTAAGACTATCATTATAGCAAAATTTCAAAAGCAAGATTTACATTATATTTGAATGTAGATGTTTTTTTCTAAAATTGTCGTTCAGCGATGTCAACCCTGCAATAGTCTTGTATTGGGATAAAGAACTTACCAGCACGTCCATCCCTGCCATCTCGTCCTGTAAGTGGAAATGTATGCTTAAATTTATCTTAATATCATACAAAACTATTAGCTGTGAATGAATCGTGTTAGAATATTTCGGTTGTGTTTGCATATTAAAAGCATATGAAGTAACCGGTAACGAGATGATATTGACAATTACTTTGAATACCATGAGTACACGAAGTTACAAATTGATAATTCAATACCAATTTAAATGCCAAACTGCGTTTGTTTTCCTTACTTAGTTATTCAACAATGTTTTTTTTTCGTTACAGATTTTAAATAGCAACAGTTTGAGACAATAATCCGTGATAAAGTAGAAAAAAAAAGTTATTTTAACCAACGATAATGCATAGATAAGATTAGGAAAGCTTAATGTACTTATATCACATTTGTAATCGCAATTATGTAACTAGCATTATGAAAACTTTGGAAGAACTAAACTAAACTAAATTTCTGAATTTACAGCACATCAAAAAAGGGGAAAATAATCAACTAGATTAAGAAGCATACTATATATTTTATTTTAAGTGAACTGGTAGTTGTGCAGTGAAAAGAGTTTGTACAGTTTCGAGTAGACTTTTATTATCTTGATTATAATCTCAAAGGCCGTTTATTTATAATTCTAAAGGAATGCGTGTCATTTTCAGATGAGACTTTTGCTGATAAAATGAATATTAACATTTAAAACGTGTTTCATCGGCAACAACGAATTTCAATGCACGTTGTGGAGGTATATAACTTGTAAATAGTATGTCCCTTTTTTCTACTTCAACCATGGGATACATTTATACTCAAGAAAATCATTAAACTTATTTTACTATCTGCATATCAACATAATTCATATCTAGTTTTTCAACGTGATAAATTATTTGATTAACTTAAATAAGTTAAAAACCTTACCAAATTGTCCTGGCGTTCCTGCAAAAAATAAGGCAGTTATTGATTTGATTAGAACAAATACACTGATCATAGATACCAGAAACACAAATGTTTGAATTATTCACAACGATTATATGGCTACGTATAGCGGGTAACTTTCGCGTATTTTCGAGGATAGAACAAAATCGCAAAAATATATCCCTCAATTTAAAAGTGGACATACAAAGGTATTGTCAAAATATTGTGTATACCTTATTAAATCAACATTGCAAAATTTTACACCCGCGAAAAAAACAGCTATATGATCTCTTCTTGCGTTTTGATGGTTTGCTGAAACAGTTAATAAGAATGGTGCCTTCATATACTATTTACAATGAATCTATACAGTTACAAATTGACAGTTGACAATGCCGATGTCTTCACATTGATATACGACGATGTGGTTTTAGTGCAATGAGACAACACTGAACATTCGGCTTTAATAACAATCTTTACTATGTACATTTTCAATGAAGATAAATTTTCAAAATGTAAAATAGACTCATTAGTAATGCTAAAATATTGTAGATTGTTTTACTTACCCTGAACACCTTTTCCTCCCTTTTCTCCTTTTAGTCCTGAAATTAAATCGATGATATGGTAAGTACGTATCATCATACTTTTATATAATCATTTAAGAAACTCATTTCATTTAAACTATATTATCTCTCTTTAAGCTAAAAGAAGTAATGAATTTAATGTTGTCCGGAATGTTTATCACTGTTAACGAATCTATTTCTATTTCCATACTGTGGGACATCAAAACCAGAACTGCCCTACAAAACAAGCCTCTGCATCATCAGACATTGTTTAAAATCACTCAGATATATGCGTAAAAGGCAACGTATTTTTCCCTTTTAACTTATACACATATTTTTTGAAATGTATAAATATTCAGTATATATGTTTGCCCGATATATATTTTTTTAATTCTGAACATTAAATAGTATTAATCATTGCAAAAATACATACCGGTGGCTCCTCTTGGTCCTTGTAGTCCGGCTGAACCTGAAAGAGATAAATTATTTCATACCATTACACATGGTATATTATAAAGTGCAAACTTTTTCAGGTATAGATCACCTGTGTTACCTTTACCACTCAGAGCAAGATTTGAAATAGTTTTGAAAAAGTTAATGTGCTTACAACCTAAAATCCATTGACAAAGATATATATCTGTATGATGTTAAAGTTATTTACATAGTGTTTCGCGCTATAAAACCAGGGTCAATCCACGATTTTCTAGATTTGACAAAAACTATACTAAGTTAAAAATATGACAATTGTATTTCATTCGTTTGATGTGTTTTATCGTTTGAAAATTGTCCTTTGATTAGGGACTTTCCGTTTTAAATTTTCCTCGGAGTTCTGTATTTTTTATGATTTTACTTTTTAGTACAGCTATATAGTTATGTTCGGTCGATAACTCCAAAAGAAACTGCTGAAAATGTGTAGCTTTTGGCTTAAGGCATCATATGACTCTAATTGTTTCATTATTATGATCTTTGTTCGCACGTGGCAGGACATCAGTATGTCTTTTAACAAATGTTAGTAAAGTAATTTGATCAAAGATCGAAGATCTCACGCTAAAAATGTGTTTTGACAACAATTGACTCTTCCATTTTTCCATGACGCTCAAATTAATATTGATTTAAAGGGCATAATGAGTACAGTTTAGAGATTATATACTTATACCTTATATCTAATGAATATAGTTTAGAGATTATATACTGTGTATCTTACCCTTTCCTCCTCTGGCTCCCTTAGTTCCACGGCCTCCTAAAAGAATGTAGATATACAGGTAAGTGCTTAACATATTTAGGAAAAAACGGTTCGATTGAAATTGAATTCAAATGTATATTTACAATTTTAGCTTCTGCTTCAAAAAAGATGTTTATCGTGTTATTCACGTTATGAATATAGGTAAAAGAAAAAGGGTTACATTGATCATACAGATGTTTATAATCCTGATATCGGTAAAGCAATTACGAAATAAAGTATAAATTCATGTTCTATATATGTTTATTACAGAACATATGGTTACCACACAATGAACATTAATTGAATATTAAAGCACGAAAATAAAGTATTTTTTTTCGTAATTTAATATTTAATTAAGGTTCATTCTGTTGTATCTATATGTCTGGAATAAACATATATAAGAACAAAACATTATGCTGTTGGTTTTTTTCTACGGTCGGGTTGTTGTCTCTTTGACACATTCCCCTTTTCCATTCTAAATTTTATGAATTTAGGTTAAACACAAAATGACTATTCACAAGAGACCAAATGTCGTAGATGTAAGCATTATTATATTTATACTACACGGCCTTTTCAAATGTAACAAACACATACAAAAACGCAAATTATGAAAATCCTAACATAATGTAAAACAATTAAAACGGGTTAACAGTGTAATTCAATTTGAACTACTTTAGGCAGGATCTTCTCACCCCCCAGAGCACATATAATCACTCCGGTTTTTTGTTGGGACCGTGTTTCTCAAGTTCTTGTTTTCTATGTGCAGTTCCGTGTATAGTTGTTTATCTGTTAGTGTTTTTGTTTTTGCCATGGCGTTTTAAGTTTGAATATTCCGTTGGTATATTTTGTCTATCTTTAATGTAAAAGTTATAGCCGAAATGTAAAAATATGAAAGCAACGAATGACAATTAAATAAAATTGAGAATGGAAATGGGGAATGTGTCAAAGAGACAACAACCCGACCAAGGAAAAAAACAACACCAGAAGGTCACCAACAGATCTTAAATGTAGCGAGAAATTGCCGCACCCGGAGGCGTCCTTCAGCTGGCCCCTACACAAATACAAAGACTTCTGAATTGGAATCTGCACATTGAATGGTCTAAGAACGCCACCACTGTCTCTTGCATTCAATGGCGATGAAACAGCTAACGATTACAACTAACTGTTCAAAGTTATTAGAAAATGGACTGACAAATCATATCATAACAAAATACATGTTATAAGCCGAAAACATCTTACTAAAATGTTGATTGTATTTTCTATACCGCTCTACATATATGATAATGACAAATATGATAAAAAAGACAAGTCTATCTCTATACACATACCGCTATGTATGACGACTAAATTTTATAGTCTTTGACATAGACACTTTGAAGGCTTTTTTTATTAGTGATGGAGGATTCGGTTTATTTCCCCTACTTTTATATATCGAAATCACAATTTCCTAACACCAAAAATGTATCTGCATTTTTAAAATGTTTCAGAAATAGTTCCAAATCATCAACATGATCAAAGTATATATTAAAAAACATGGTTATGTCTGATATTGTTAATTTGTTCAATTTATTTTTATCATACTGATTCGTTTTAAAATATCATCCAGTATATATGTTCAACTCAAAGAAAGTTTTAATGACTGAATCAAATACATACCCTTCGTGCCTGGCGGTCCGTCTGCTCCATCGCTTCCTGAAGGAAAGAAAAAATCAACATCATATCGTAGTCAACTTACTCGCATTTAGTTTAAACTGTTTTATTTGAAGTTGACCTTTGAAGAAATATAAGTGTTATACTTGCTTGTAGTTCCGATATTTATCATACTCAGATAAAGTCTGAAAGATGTGCTTAGGTGATCTAAGGTAAAATTAAATAAATCAAGAATTCAAAATTGATTGTCCAAGCACGGACATTGATAGTTAAGGATGACAATAAGCTAAAAAGTTGATAGATCATGGAGCTCCTTTTCGAGATATTTGATTTACAAAATATGGCGGGAAAAGGCTGACTCGGACTTTTATCTTATATTTGCATTGGTTTTATTTGCCTCTCAAATCAACTGAAAAAAAATTAAGAATCAGCTTAAATTTTGTCGAATTACCTTTTATGAGCTATTACATCTTATGTTTAAAGATAAATAGGTGTTATGGGGCAATGTTTTTTTACCTTGTATGGTATGGAAAAAACCCAAGGAGTCCGAACATTTGATACTTATCTCAAAACCTCACATAAGTACATCCTTAAATGTCTCACATCGAGATGGTTATATCGACATTTTCATTTTGTAACCACTGTGTGATTTATATAAGAATACTTTGTTTTGCCTGTGTTTGATGGGTGTTATGGGATGAATTCAGAGGCATCATCTGAAGTTGCAAATTAACAGGATCAACCAACTTGGTTTCCTATAGATATTTGTCTTAACATGAACAATCAGTACGAAAAAGTTAGTGGATTGTTGACTCGTATCTATCCAAAATTCGCAATCTACGTATTTTGTTTTTCATTAAGAGTAGAAACTACGTTGATATTTGTGTTAGTCACAAATGTTTTTGAAAACAACAGACAGGATAATTAATGAAGAAAATTCAACAATAATTCTAATAAAAATCTGTCCTACGCGGAGATGATAAAATATTCTTTACAATCCAATGCCACAAAAAACGTAGAATAACTTTAGTTCCAAAAGAAGGAAAACAGAATTGACAAATAATTAGTATTTGTAGAATATTAATATAGTGGTAATTTATCTTATAATGGTCTTCAATTTATCAATCAAATTAAGGATGTAAATGATGTTCGCTCCATTTGTTGTTGATTTTTTTACAGATTTTTAGAAATTCACTGGTTTCATCAGTCTTTGCTATATACAAAGTTGTGTCCACTATACCCTACTTTTCTTTTCATAATTTTATTTCGTATAGATTTAAAAAAAAAACATTTCTTAAAATCTTATAGAATTATTATTATATTTTCATTGTTTTAAAAAGAGAAAATCAGCCAATGTTTAAAGTAGGTAAACTCTAGAGAGACGCTTGTCCCGCCAAATATCCAAAAGATATTATTTTCACCAAAAGCACACCGATCCTTATGCATGTTATGTTTTTTTTCTGATTCTGTTAGTTATTTTATCAAATTACTTTCATTTGATAACAGTCTTTTAAAAAGCCTTTGAAACCACGTAGCGAACATCCTGCACTATACTGGAAGACCATATGCAGCATCTTGATAATAGACTCATATAATTGTACTTTAATAAATTATCAACCATTTTCAAAAATATATTCTAAGCTTCTGTGTTACATAGATAATTTTCAATCTATTTCAGGTAAATGCTTAAAATACGTTGATGAAACTGGACTTTTACAAACAAATAACTGATTTAAAGAGTTAATTCCCAGAACCAAGGTCTAACTACTTAAACTCACCATATATATCACGCGTACAGTTTTGTACGCTAAATGTGCGTTTCCCTTCTTCTATAGTCTAGTTAACATGGCAAAACGAAAAAGTTAAAAAAAAGCCAAAAAAGTTTAAACGTATTGAAAGGACAAACTTTGAACAGGTATAACACGAAGGTGGGAGAAACAAAAATACAGTTTATATGTTCTTTATTGAACTTACCTGGAGGTCCTGTTGGTCCAGTGTCACCTGTCGGACCTTAAATTAAAAATATATATTATCATGATTATGGTCGGTACGATTGATTTATGTTGAATATATTTTAAACAATGTGTAAATAAAAACGTATACTTAATTTCTAAATTTCTCCTGCTGTCTATTATATTTTTTCAATGATGTTAGTAGAGAATATAATATGGCTTTTACAATATAATTTCAATAGTCGACGGATTATATTGGTTGAGGTTCGATAATTTGTGTTATTAAAATGAAACGATATCTTGTACGCTTCATTGTATATATCAAATGAAAGCGTGTTTAATGCGGCCTGACATCATATGTATAACGGGCTTTATAAATCATCCCAACTTTGACTGATGTCGATGAAATGATGCTATTCAAATGGAAGGATTGATAAATACTTTGCAACCGTGCCTATTATCGATATCTAAATCATTCCTCATTACGGCAAATCAATAAAAAAATTGATGCAAGAAACATGTTTGACATTTAGTGTCCCTTTATGTACCTCTGATATGTAGGAAACAAATATTACACACCGACGGACGTACGAAGATGTACGCAATAATACATTTAAATACGCCTCATTGGGCAAAGTGAGCTAAAAGGTTACAGGTAAACGAAGACGACACGCATGGATGAGCCACGCAGTATTATCTTATTCAATGAAGTTTGAACATATTAAAGATTACAAAATTAAATGTCAAATATGTATGTTGTTGTACTTACCCAGGTCTCCTTGGACTCCCTTGGGTCCTTCCGGTCCTAAAATTGTAAAGATATAATGTTTAGTAGCAACCTTGTTTTAATTAATGTATTCAAGTTATTGCATCCAGTTGCAACTACAATCTAAGGAATACATTGACGTTAAATGAAGAGGCCTTTAACATTCCCGATGAAGGCAAATAAATTGTTGTTATGGTTGGCGATTTATGTTAGATTTTTGTGGTCAAATAAATCTATCCTGTTGATGTAATGTCAGTGAAGGTACCAAAGCCTTCAAAAAAATAATTTTAACACTATGTTAAACAATGCAGGCAAAACTAAAACCACTGTCTTTCATGTATGTGTATTTACAAATCAATAAACAAAAAATGGATATATGTAATAGATTTCTTCTACAATTGAAGGCTGCAGGCTGCAGACTTGCGGCACATTTCATTTAATGTGATGGTGTTTTAGATGTTTGTGAAAGCGACTTTCTTTATTTACAACGGATTGTGTTTGTAACAACGGCACAAGAGACAGAAGTGTTAAACATCAGTTTAACACATCTTGATGTATCAAATTGATATAAAGCACAGTATACAAAGCTTACCCCTTCACCAAAAGAAAAAGTACAATGAAGATAAACTTTGATTGGTCACACATTTTACTTGTTTTCCGTTAAGTTTGAAGTTTTCATTATTGTGTTTTGTTATGTGGGATGTATATCTACTCACCAGGAGGTCCCGTTTCTCCTTTGTCGCCTTTATCTACAGTTATATAAATAGAATGATAACTATGACTTATTTATTTAATAAATATATCTAATATTTGTATTTAAGTCAAGCGTTCAATTGAGACTAAATAAAGAAAACATTGACGTTTAATTGTGTTTTTTTTCTTTAAGGACATATCTGTAAATATTACATGTATCTGATTGAACAAGAAAAAGAGATACAACAGATTTAGTCTGCCTTATATCTTATTTACATTTCACAATGTGGATGAGTTCAGCAAAAATTTTACGAAAAGAATATGATTTAATCTTTCTTTTTTTACTTTCAATAACTATTTTACAACATACGTGCATAATGCATCCTGGGTAATATTTCGAAAAATATACACCAAAACGTCATGTTAGGTTAATAATGATATTAGCAAAAGGAAAATACAACCGATAACGTAACATTATTTACATTTAAGGGTACGAACATTAAAATTATCCATGTTTTTTTTAGATTCTGAAAGGGCAAGTTGACACTATAGCCAGAAACGTTTGCTCACACGATTACAATTATATACAGTTGCTGCTTTCAACAAGAAAGCATTCGATGACTACGTTTTTAAACGTTGCAAACTTAAATTTTAGGAACAAAACAAAAGTACAACAGATCGAAGAAAAATTTCTATACTTGATAGTCAGGTAGGTATCAAACAATTTATTCAATGTCTTAAACTTGAACTATTGTCCAGTATGGTGGCACTACAACAACCAAGTACACCTATAAACACTATTTCAAAACGAAAACAAATACATAGTACTTATAAACTAGATTATTCGTCGTATTAGTAAATTATATTTGCAAATTATTAACAATTTGAGGGAGATAATCAGTAAGCTTCACAAAATCAAACAGTCATAATGATGTCGTGCAGTTTGTGCAAATTTTGATTCGTATACAAAAATATGAAATGATTTCACAACAAAGAAAATAATTTACCTGGTGCTGCAACTATCATTGCAATGTAGACAGATAAAATCAGCAGTACATATGACCAGAATAAATGCTTCATTTTGAAGGTTAAGTTCTATACCTCTCTCTGAATATAAAACAATAAATGTATATTTGTTTATAATAGCCTTTTATATACATAGTTGGAAGTTTAACTCTTGAACTTAGATTGACACTTTTTTTTTATCAAGTGAAAAGTTTAACTGAATATCATTACCTTTTTTTCAATTACATCTTTATTCATACTTGAAATTATTCATGAATATTCATAAAATTTGCTTGTGTATATTTATCTATTAATTCATTTATTCATTCATTTGTTTGTTTGGAATCGAATTAGAGTTAGCATGTATTTATCGTTCATATTTATATAAAAAGTTGATCTCCTGTACAAAGTAGGAGCGTAAATCAAAACTGTATTGTGTTTCTAGAAACTTTCCACATGCCTATTGACCCCATGCTTTGATTGAAATTATTCAACAGATTTTTATTCAAATCAGATTTCATCTTTTTACATGTTTTAATCGATTAATATATTCTATTGATTGTTCAACAATTATACATTTTTACGAGAGAGAAAAGAAATGAAGAATACAAATTTATCACCATGACTATGGTATTTTTTTATTGATCAATTTTGTCGAAATATATTTGTTTGTGAATAAAGTAGAAAATGTATCTCGATGGAAAGTCTAAACGAAAGCAGAAACATGTAGTTTTTACATCATGGTAGAAAAATAGAGCAGTGTTGTTTTATCTAAAATTTGGATATTATCAATAACGCAATTCAATTTTAAAAGGTAGCTTCTTTCGTCTTTTTACATCAACATTTTCTATAAATTAATTACAATTTGTACAATGTACTTGGTACTCTTAAGTAGGTAGTAAAGGTTTAAAAACCTGACATCATACCATGTATTGCAATAACCATTGTGTTTGTATTTAACTATCCTTTATATTGTTGGCTGCCTGACAGAAAGACCCAAGTTATGTTCTCATATATTTTGTGATGGGCATGATACAAACGTACTAACTCCTAACGGGAAGAATTGTCCTGGATTTTCATATGACGAAAACATACTCTTTCAAACAGTTTAATCGAGTTCCTTGCTAGTTTGTGCTGCAATATGTGTTAAATATTTGTTTTTCGTTCATTTTTTTGTACACAGACCAGGAAATGGAAGTGAACAAGCTGTTGACAAAATGAATATAGAATATGTGTATATGCCACAAATTCCCCCGCTTGTGAAAAAAACACCTTGAGTAAACTTCCACATATAGATGCCAGATCTGGATTCACGTAGTTTGACCGTTTTGTGACTATACATTGTAAGCACTGTGTATAAGTTTAATAATATTTTGTTGAGGCAAACTCAAGTTAGAGATCGGAAACATTTTTCCGATCTTAAGGATCCGTGTTGACATTTGTATCATTGATGCTCATACCACATATTCTTACATCTTATAACTCATCAGTAAACGTGACGCCACACAATATCGAACTTTTTAAAGCTCGGTTTTGTTGGGTTAGAAGCATTGCGTATAAGGTTTGTAACATTTGGTTGAGACAAACTTCTTTGAGTGAACGGAAACGAAAACATCAGCATTTTTCTATGTTTATAAAGGACATGGTAACTCATGAACGGTAAACGTGACAATACTATATTTGAAATTTGATTTTATGTTTTGTTGAAATAAGCATTGTCCTTAGTTAGGGACAGGGTTGGTATTTAATTAACATGATTAACCCCGCCTTATTTTGTATGTATGTGCCTGTCCGAAGTTAGGAGCCTGTGATTCAGTGGTTGTCGTTTGTTTATCTGTTAAATATTATTTTTTGTTATTAAATTAGCCCGTCAGTATTCTCGTTTGAATTGTTTTACTTTCCCATTTCGGTTCTTTTATAGCTGACTATGTATGGACTTTGCTCATTGTTGAAAGCCGTATGATGACCTATAGTTGTGATTTTTTGTCATTTGGTCACTTTTGGAGAGTTCTAATTGGCACTCATGCCACATCTTCTTTTTTATTTTATATAAGTTTAATAGTATTTGATTGCATAAGGCAACCTAAAATTAGGAGAACGGAACACATCTTATGGGACGTTTGGGACGGACGGACTAAGGTAACACTTTATGCCCCCTACCCTATGGTCTATTGATAGATTTGAGGAAAGATGTGTACTTTTGATGTGACGTCATCAGACATGGTCTCTTTTTTTTCATGACTTCACAATAAGAAAATTCAGAGGCAAACTAGAAAATTTAACGTCACTATGAATTTCAACAAATCATTTGCCGCAAAAAGATTTTTCACTAGTGAGGAGAAATATTTGTCTCACACCGGTCAGGAAATGTGAAAACAGCACAAAAATTTGAAAAATCTTGCATTTGGATTGGCTTCAAAATCAAAATTTGTATCAGGCTATTTTTGTTAGCAAGGTGAACCTAATTATAAACATTTCGGAGCATACAATAACACTTTATTATGACAATAGAAACTTTTCACATGCGCCTAGACTCTCATGGATTGGTTAAAATTATATTTAGATAAATAATCAAATATTATTTTACTTACACATTGGTGAATTCAATTTTTTGTTCCATGATTATAGATTTCTAGGAGAGAAAAAAAAGAAATATAAAGAATAAATATTTAACGCCATGAATGAAAGAAAACGTGTACTTGGTACTCTTAAGTAGGTAGTACAAATGTTTAAAAAAAGAACTAAATATCATACGTGTATTGCAATAAGCATTGATAAGCAGACGGGTTATGTTGTTGATTTTATGATGGTATGTGATACTAAATCCTTTAACAATGTTTAAAGGAGGGACTGTATTTGATTTGCATACACTGAAGACATACACTTTCAATCAATTTCATAAAGGTCTGGAGCTGGCATGTCAGTAACTGCTATAAGTCTGGTCCTTGTTAATTTATGTGTCATTGTCATTGTGCTTAGTTTCGTCTGGTACCTTTTTGTCACATCGGACACGGACTTCTTTAAACTTAGTTATATAGTGCGTATTGATGTGTGTTTGATTATTGTACATTGGCTAGATGTGTAGGGGAGGTTTAAGTTCTCGCAAGAGACGTTTAAAACAGCCACATGTTTGTGCTTGTTCTAAGACAGGAATCTCTGGCCTTTGTTAGTATTATTTGTTTTAAATCTTAACTTATTTATATGTTTTGGAGTTTGGTTTTACGTCCATTTTGACTGAACTAGTACGCATTTTATTTAGGTTATAGCTGACGCCCATCTCCGTTTTAAAGACTGTCTCGCTGTGTTGAAGTAACATTGGTGGCCTAAGTTCGGCTGTTTTCTGCTCCTTGTTCGAGAATGTCTCTTTGACACCTTCTGCATTTCCATTTCCATTTTAAAGAATGTAAGGTTCATATGAAAATGAAATCTTTTAATCTCAGAAGACGATTAATGAAAATCTTGTATTGCTTTAGTAGTACTATGTGCTGACAGATGCAAAATGTTTCAATCATTTTACCTTACAGATCATTTCATGTACATGTAGACATGGATGCTAGGTTATTAAATCTTAAAAATCCAAACAGAAGGTATACGCATACAATAAACTGAACTCAATGCAAAGAACCTTTAAAATATACTAAGACAGAGAGCTCAATCTAATGATATATTGTGTTATACTGGGCACTTGTAACTTGAATAACACTGCCTGTTACAAATTGCATTGAGATCCTGAAAAAAATATTTACAAATTACTTCTTTTAGAAGTAGAATTCGGAGGAAGTAAAAATGTGTGTCTATGGACAGCTGAGTCAACTTCCACATACGTATACAGATGCCTGATTAATGTATTTAAGACAGTTTTGTGATTAAAAACATGCATTGTGTATACGTTTAGTATCATTTGGTTTAAGAACGAAAACGACAGATTTAACTATTTTCCTTTTTGAGGCTCCGTATTTAGGGCCGTACTTTAAATTATAATAGTTTACTCTTTACAAACTGTGGCCTGGATAGAGACGTACCTCATTGACACTCATACAACCTCTTCTTATATTTCTATTAACCCATGAACAGTCCAAGTCATGCCACCCAATATCAAATGTGATCTGTGTTTTGTGATAAAAAGCATTGTGTATAAATTTTATAACATTTTGTTGAGGTAGACAGAAACTTTTTGTTTGGATGTATAGAACAGACGTACCAGGGTTACACTTTATGCCCCCTCTACTACAGTGGCAACACAGACGTTCTGGCTACTAATGATATTCAACCAGCACTGGCGTCAACCCATATACAATTTTGATTTCTTGATTTTTCGAAAATAAAGCCATGACAATGCACCCCCTTCACACGGAGTGTCAACCTTTAATTAATTCTGCAGATACATTTTTTGTAACATTTTATAGGTTTTCAGTTTAAGTTCAACTGGCAAACTAAATTGTTCATCATTTTCTTTTTTCATGTCTTTTAACAATCTGTTTTGAACAGAACGATTGTTAACATACTGCACAAATTGTCTAGCAAATCTGACATAATTTTCAATATCTTAAACATATATGCAAGTCACCAAATGGCTTTATGTACAAATCGTTGGCCACTTGAAGTGTTCTTTTAAAAAGTTCTAAAATTATTGACAGAAAATAAGAGGTGAGTAGTCAAAAATAAACTAAACTGACGGAATGACTGATTTAAAAGAATAGGATTTTTGATATATTGTATGTTTAGATTGACGTAATTATATGCGATTCTATATTTTTGTCCAGTTTCCAATGTCAAAATGATTAAAATAAGAACATATTTTCCTGATAGTTTCTTTTTTCGGCGATGTTGAAATGAACAATGAAATAAAACCAGTTAAGCGTCGTTGACCCTCTTTTTCTTTTAATTCGTATTCTTGTAGATATCTTCTCAAACTTCAACGGGAACATTAGAAAAGAACCCAGATAGAACCAATAGGTTGGGTTGTTATAACCAAACCCAGTTACAATGGTTTCGAACCGGGTTCTGAACAGAAAGTCCTGCATAGAACCAAAGTTTTGAACCAGAGTGTCTAGATACCTCATTGCCTTCGGATAGATCATGGCATCTTATGCCTTCAACGTATTTCATTTATTTATTTAGTACATTTATATATCATTTGTTTATTTATTTATCTAGCTATTCATTTATTCATTTATTTATTTATTCATTAAAGTTTTTATTTATTGATGTATCTATTCCTTTATTTATTTATTTATATATCTATAACGTGATAGTACCAAAATTGCACCTATTTTTACATTTTTTTAACCTACATTTATTTATGCTTTAGACAAAAGTTTAATTATGTGACACTGTTTATTTTGAAAATGTATCCTTATTTATCATATACTTGTATAAAATATTACTAAAATTTTACAGTTCAATAACATTTGAAAATATCAAAAGGCTATGATAGGAATACTTTGTTTATTGACCAGATTCCTAAGAATTGCCATAGCGGGCTGATAAAGGTACCTTTATTGACTGCTTTCGGAATGTTATCACATGCCTTTCCGTTAATTTCCGTGACGTTTATCACATGCAACTTCGTGCATTTCCGGAAATTTGATTGAAAACGACAACAGAACGCGGAAAACGGCAAGTGATTAAATAGTTGAGGAGCATAAATGAATTAAGTCAAACATGTTTTGAAAGCAAATTAAATGAGGTGACATGTTGAAGAACATGATAATTGTTGTGACAAAACAAATTAATTGTTTGTTATATCAATAAAACAATTAAAGTAAAGAATTTGCTTTGGTTGTCTGTAAATATTTTCTGAAATTGCAAAGACAAACAAAATCAAATTTTAATAGTTCTTGTCTGTATATCTTCTGCTGAAGTATATGATAAAAAGATAATTACATGTCATTTTTCATATCAAACCCTTTATCGGCCCTCGTTCGTGATATCAGCCCTCGAGCCTGCGGCTCTTGGGCTAATATCACAACCATGGGCCGATTAAGGGTTTGATATGAAAAATGCCATGTAATAATCTATACTTATCATATTGTTTCATCAATTTCATTTTGATTTCATATGAAATCATAGAAAAATTGGTCTAAACTGACCTCCAAACCATCAATGATTATGTAATAAGGAGTACCCAAATTGCATTATTGGTTTATTTTCGCATCGTCAAAAGTCTATTAACAGCGCCTTTTTGAATTACTTCAAATATTTTGAACAATTGGATATGAATCCATGCTAATTCTTCATTTTTTAAGAAATGGATACTTGTAACATTGTATTTGCTGATTTAAAAAAAAAAGATAGCAACTTTTCCGTACATTTTGCATTTTCAATAAATACTTTATCTGTTGATAACTACTGGGAACGTTTTGTGTATATCTAGATATTTTTAGCAAAGTTAAAGGGCGAGCATAGTATCAACTCATAAAAATACAAACTGTTTAGTGGCTAGGAAATCTTGTAAGATTTCTGCAGCGAGTTTTGCTAAATAGGTGGAATTTGGGTACTCGGTGCAATTTGGGTACCGCAATGTTATATTTTTATTTCTTTAGATATCTATTTATATTTGCTTTTATTCATATGATTATCATAATCGTTTCTAAATTATTTCTTTTTTTTTGTCAACTATTTATTTATAATTGTTTGCATTTATTCATGAAGATTGATAATATTTATTTGTGTTTGTAATTTATGTATTCACCAGACCAGTAGTCAGCAGTTCTGTGTTGACTTGATTTATCATTGCTCTGTTCTAAATTATAAATTAACTGTTAACACAACTTTGAATTTTTTGAGAAAGCTAAGGCTTTTCTACCATAGGAAAAGATTACCGTAGCTGTATTTGGAATTTTATTTTTAGGAATTGTGGTTCTCAATGCTCTTCAATTTCGTACCTATTTGGCCTTTTAAAAATTTTTGATTCGAGCGTCAATGACGAGTATTTTGAGTCGAAACAGGCGTCTGGCGCAAATATAACATTTTAAATCCTAGTATCTATGACGAGTTTATTTGCAACCACTGTGTCGATGCTGCTGCTGGTGAAGATATATTTCCCCAAGGGTATCACCAGCCCAGTAGTCAGCACTTCTGTGTGAATTTAGTCATCATTAATATGTTCATAATTATAAATTAACTGTTAACAAAACTCTGATTTTTTTATAGAAAACTAAGGCTTTTCTACATCAGGAATATATTATCTTAGCTGTATTTGGCAAAACTTTTTATGGATTTTGGTCCTCAATGCTCTTCAACTTCGTACTCTATTTGACCTTTTAAACATTAGTTAAATCGAGCTTCACTGATGAGTATTTTTTAGACGACACGCGCATCGTCTGGCGTAAATATAACATTTTAATCCTGATTTCTATGATGTGTTTGTTATCATTTATTCAATTTGTTCATTTTGCTTAGAATACAAATAACCTTTACTTAAGAGAGTGACGAAAGATACCAGAGGCAGATGGACAGTCAAACCCATAAGTCGAAAATAAACCGACAACGCTATGGCTAAAAAAAAAATTATGGAAAGGGCAAACAGTTAAACAATAATACTCATGACACAACAAAGAAAACTAAAGAATAAACAACACGATCCCCACCAAAAATGAGAGGTCATTCCAGGTGCTCCGGAAGGGTAGGCAGATGTGGTACTCGTCGTGTTGCTTATGAGATAACAAATCCGGTCTGGTTCGGTAGGTCACATTTATAAAAGGGAAGGGGGTTGTAGTTACGACGTAAGAAACATATCCGATATCATTTGTGAAACGTTATTCTAAAGCGGTCAACCAACTCTTGATGGTGTCCGTAAAATTTACGAAGAGATGATTTTAACTTCACTATTTGGAACTCTTGATTTAATAGCTTCCTTGTGAGCAACAACTCTCTATCAAGAAAATCATGATAGGAAATGCAAGCACGAGAATATCGTTTCAATTGGTAGATATATACACCGTATGCAGGTGCTGCTGAAATGTTGCTATTTAGAAATGGAACATTCACAATTGGAAAGATTACATTATCTCTTTTGTTGTAAAGTTTTGTTTTCAATCGACCCTCATTGTCAATTTCTAAATATAAGTCAAGATATGAGGTCGAAATAACTGTATTTGTTGTATCTTTTATTTCTAGTTCGATGGGATAGATGCGTTCGACAAAGTTACCAAATTTTGAATTATTTAGTGAAAGAACATCATCTTTAAAGCGGAAAGTAGAGTTAAAGGTCATAGCTAACTTCTTATCTTTCTTCCTAAGAAGTACCTGCATGTAACTTATAATTATATCTATTAAGATATAGGAAACGGTGTGGTAGGAGTGCCGATAAGACAACTCTCCATTAAATTAACAATTATAAAGTAAACCTTCAAAGGTTAAGGTACGACCTTCAATACGGAGGCTTGGCTTACACCGAACAGCAAGCTATAAATGCCCAAAAACATCAGTAATGTAAAACTATTCAAACCGGAAAACCAATGTTCTAATCTATACAAAACGAGAAACACGTTTGAACAACTACTGTACATCATATTCTTTACTTATGACAGATGCAAACATTTGCAGTGGGATTAAACGTTTTAATGGTTCCAAACCTTCTCCCTTTTCTGAAACAATATTAAAACACCACAACACAGAAAAACACACTATAAAATATCAATTGGAAGGCTTAAATCAATAAAAAAAATTGTTTATTTTCTTTCATCTATTAAAATATTTGTATTATCTTTTATTCAATTATTTATTCATTTTATTTATTGACATAATTTTTTAAATTTTCATTTATTCATGCGATAGAAAATTAAAAATGGTAAATTAATCTGTTTTCAAACTTTCGACCTCAAAACAACTGCGGCCTATTGAAAAACCCTGAAAAAAAAACGACAACCTGTTGTAAGGTCGTGGAAAGGTAATAAGACAAAAAATAAGATGTTTATTAACCTGCCCACTGAGTAACCTTTTCATTTTCGTATTTTGTCTCCGAAAAATTCACTCGATTAACAAACGGATCGCTCCCATCTTATCATTACATGCAGTTTAGAAAGAAAGTGTTATAATGATAAACCGCTAGTGCATCCAAATAAGGATTTTGAACATGAGACCGACAGACTGTTTTTTCATCAATATCTAAAAGAATAAAAACAGACAAAATTCATTCTGCAAAACAGATTCTGTTAACAAAACTTTTGTCAGGGATATTTAATTTCGCGTTTTGCTTTTTCTTGTTTATTTCGCGGCTATTTAATTTAATAGTTAGTTTTACATAAAAGTGAAGATTTAAATTTACATTCCTGAAAAACGTGTGGCGCCAAAACGACTGAAAAGTACTGATTTGCACCCACTTGAAATCAATTATTGATGTGTAGCATACTAATCTATTGCAATAAAAACTCATAATATCTAATAAAGTTTGTAGATTTAGCTAACTAAGTCCTTATATTTGTATAAAGTAACATTCGTTTATAGTGGAAATGCGTTTTAAGGTTGAATAAGCTACGATAAAAAATTGCTCGCCGGTCCCTCACTGTCATTATAATTTGTTATCACTAGTTCATTTGCCAATCAATCTATCATCAAGAGAAGATATATAAATAGATGTTCATTCATAGTCTTATTCAAAAATGATGAACGGTTCTTTATATTGGTATGTAATCTTTTTAAACGTTTCAAATTTATGAAATTGTATTCGTACATCAATGTTTTTGATGCACCAATAACAAAAACTGAAATATATTGAATTGATATATATTGTAATTATTCAAAATTATATTAGAAACGTAAACTTAATTATAAAAAAAATTAACCTGTTAAGGAGAGAGAATACTCGCATAACTTTTCCGAATTGGCACATAATACAACGGAATGTCACTCTTGCATACAAATGGCTCATCAATAGAATTAATTAACTGTGCAATCGTACTCTACCTTCAATGATGATTCTAAATTATAAAATATAACTAAAAGTTGTTAATCTATAGATAGTGAAGACTAATGAAAACTAACCCACTGTAAAAATATTTCTTTGCAATTTTTTAAAACTTCCTCAGGAAAATGCTCGAGTCACTTGACTTTCAAAGCTCAAAATTACCGTTTTTCACAATATTTGAATAAAGCAGTTAAAGATTATTCGCTTCTCAAAGTGTAAGACGCAATAAAAATCGTATGCTTGCACCATCCTACCGAAATACAGATTTAATTAAGTCCTGAACATTTCGAAATTTCTTCGTATATTTATATCAAAAATTGGTATTAACAAAATTACAAGAACGTGTTAAGATCCGACTTAATACCTATTTTCCGATATGGTCAGGTAAAATTGCTACACAGTGCATAACTTCGGATTTTTGCATGCATTTTAATTTGTTTTGTCATAAATGGCCACTTGTGAAACAGGAAACCAAATGACCTGAAAAAACATAATTCAAACATGTGCGTTGTACAATTTTTAATAAATCTGCTAGATGACATGCAACGATAATTAACAACACGATT